>NC_048292.1:909669-1074669 GCF_009762535.1 Notolabrus celidotus
AATTATTTTTTTTTTAAATGACAAAAAAAAATTGACAAAAAAAAAAAAAAAAAATTGTTTTTTTTTTTAATCATTTTGAATTTTTTTTTGGAAAAAAAAAATTTGAATTTTTTTTGGGGGAAATTTTTTTTTTGAATTTTTTGTTGACAGAAAAAATTTTGACAAAAAAAATTTTGACAAAAAAAAATTTGACAAAAAAAAATTTGACAAAAAAAAATTTGATAAAAAAGGAGCCTGTCAAAAAAATAAATCTTCCTCAAATTTGAAATTGTGCTCCAAAAGCAGAAAAACATGAAAAGAAGTGAAAATTTTGCGCCTGCGGTTAAAAACATGTAAAAAGCAAAGAATGAATCAACACAACAGTTAGCCTGTTAGCATGAAGAGACTCAGCTGGTCTGTTTTAGATGGTGCTATATTTCATCACAGATGGATTCACTGAATCAACACGTGAGAGGAGATAAGCGCGAGTAGCAAAGATGTTTCAACACGGCTTTAAAATCCTTTTGAACTCAAAAAGCCGTGATCGCAGAGATCGGCCGGTGTTTTGGTTTAAACGGCGACCCTGTTAACTGGAGACTCTCAGCCGGATGCATCCCTCATAAACGTCTTTAGACCATCATTTAATATCTGATGAGGATATTTTGAAATCTTAATAAAAACTAAACTAGTTTGCATTCCCAGGAACTCCCTCTGTGTTTCAACAGCTGTGTAAACTCCACAAACACTGACACGTTCAGCTCTGAAGGTCTCCAGTTTACAGGGTCACTTTTAAAAGCGGAACACCGGGAGGAGAGACGCATTCACGGTGGGCTGAGAGAAGACTACTGTTACAAGCTGCTAAATCAAGAGAATCACAGCTTCTTCTTTTGAGAAGTACACACACATACAAACAAGATAGAACAAATAAAAACTAATGAAAGAAAGAGAAATCAAGAGAATCACAGATGTGTGTGATGTTATTGTGGACGGAGGGAGGAATAAAAACACTGAGGTTAATCTACCAATCAGACACGTTCAGCCCTGGGACCTTTGAAAAGTACTACCCCCCTAGCAGGGGCTTTTTAGGGGGGGAGATTATCTACCCCTGAACTAAATTTAGACCCTGGATCCACCGGTCCAAACGCATGTAGTTCAGGGGTAAAGTTTCAGAAGCTTTCTGTGCATGCTAAGCGTGATTACACGTGTTTCATGGCAGCTTCTTAAGTCTGCCTCCATCTTTTAAATGATCCAAACTGCAGATGAACTCAACAGGATGCTGCATATATCGTTTGAAGTTCTTGAAAATGTCCCTGAAACCAAACTTCTGCCCTTCGCCAACAACCACAAACTAAATGTGCTATCTTCAAAAAGCTCCAAACACATAAAACCACAAAGATATGCCGGGGGGAGAAAGAAGCTAGCGAGGAGGATGAGGATGACCAGACTGAGCACCGGGAGGCGAGCGTGTTGTGCTGGAGAAGAAGGCGATTTCATGTTCCTGTAATCCTGGGAGTGCTGCAGTTTTGTGTCCTCCCCAGGGCTGTTTCACACCTCCAACAAGGGATAAGTGACTGAATCTCAGAGCGCTGGGAAGACAGAGCGAGTTTAACATACTTATTCCATGAGCAATTAACACGGTGACTCCGTGCAGAAACAACAGGCCTGACTCCGAATCAGGAACCTGAGCACAAATCCCGCTGAGCTCTTGTGGGATTCGCAGTATCCGCCCTGTCTTACCCAGGGGGGCTATCCGCTGATCCAACTGACAGAAGCGAGCGAGTAAAGGCGCTCAATTGATGAGATTCCAGTTAGCCGGTGCAGCCAAGAAGAGACAGGTGGGGACGCAGCCAATCGCCTGAGCAGAAGGGATCTGGGGGCCTCTAAATATCCACCCAGGGCTGAGAGAGCGAGAGTGCGAGCGAGCATCGGCCCACTTCCTCTATTGCTCTCCTGGGCCGTGCGAGGGAACAATAGAGGAGAATGGAATAGGCTGAATAAAAGGAAACAACACACGCCTTAATATTTATGGACCTGTAGGAGCGTCTCACTGGATTGCATCCTGATACAGGATGCAGGGGTTTTTATCGACTGCAGTGTGTGCAACCACAACTCAAACGCACCTGAAAGATGAAACATGCAATTTTTAAATTTGTGCATGTTGTTTAAAGATTCATTCACGACGCCTGCAACCGTGCATCTCTTCTATTTTTAGAGTCATGTGAAATCCTGAGCACGAGGCTGGAAAAGCACTAATTCACTTCCCATCAACCCGCTGCACGAAGAGCTTTTCACATGCAGAACTCTGGAGTTTGCTGCTCCACCACCTCCTGAAAGGCACCGTGAGGCATGACGTGCTGATTCTGGTGAAACCTTTGGTTTGAATCAAGTGTTTTCTCAAGGAGGAGGAAGACTGCATTTCCCATGAGCACCATCACCAAAGCGTGCATTTGTGTAGGACGCAAGTGACTGAATGCACATCTTTTTTTGACACTACCTCTCTTTGTTCAGACATTTTTTTAGAGGATGCAGAGAGAGGAGGTCAGGCTTTGATTTGTAGCTACGCCAAATTATTACAATTTTTTAAAGTTATATTTTTGGTCATTTTTCCCTTTATTAGATGTGACAGCTGAAGAGATTTTGGGCAATATCCCTGCCACTTGTATATGTATCCTTCATTCCCAGCACCTTTGAACATATCTAACTCTAACTACTCAGCGCTTCTGTATATACTTTATTATTATTTCCTTTTATTTTATTTTATTTAATTTTATTCTAGACTATTTTATTTTATCATCATAATAATTATTTCATTTGATTCTATTTTATTTGATCTTTATTTTATTTTATTTGATCTTTATTTAATTTTATCTAATTGTATTTAATTTTGTTTAATTTTATTCTAGTTTATTTCATTTTATTATCATAATAATTATTTCATTTGATTCTATTTTATTTCATCTTTATTTAACTTTATCTGATCTTTATTTAATTTAATTTTTTTATTTTATTCTTGTCTACTTTATTATCATAATAATTATTTTGTTTTATTTTATTATCATAATAATTATTTTATCTTATTTTTTTTATTTGCTATTTATTTTATTTGATTTTATTTCATCTTTATTTTATTTTTTATTATTTTATTTTATTCAACTTTATTTAATTTTATTTTATTGAATTGTATTTAATTTTATTCTATTCTAGTCTATTTTATTATATTTTATTTTATTATCATAATAATTATTTTATCTTATTTTTTTTATTTGATATTTATTTTATTTTATTAGATTTTATTTCATCTTTATTTTATTTTTTATTATTTTATTTTATTCAACTTTATTTAATTTTATTTTATTGAATTGTATTTAATTTTATTCTATTGTAGTCTATTTTATTATATATTATTTTATTATCATAATAATAATTATTGTATTTTATTTTTCCAGTGTGTTGATCTTACAAATAAGAAGCAACCACTGCTTTCTTTGTTCTGTCTTTGCAACCAACATCAGAGCAGTCGATGTGTCTGATTCTAACCTTTGACATTTAGACTCTGCAACACTTCAATAAACCACAATCGTGTATGAGGAAGAGGAGTCCTTGAGAAGTGGCCGTGGCTTTGCACTCCTGTCGTGACATCACCACAGGAGCCAACAACAGAGAGGCTTTATAAGCTCCCATATTCTCAGGGTTGCTCGGCTGCAGGATGACTGAAGTGTGTGTGTAAGAAAAGAAGTCTTTCTCATTATATGAGACCTTCAAGGATGACTTGGTTTGGTTCATGTGGTCCTGAATGCTGTGCAGGCACAATGACAGGACCCTAAAAGCTCTCACAGCTAAATGGAATCCAGCCGTTCACTTGAAGTGGCGTCTTCAGCGTTTATGTAAACACGAGAGGACACCTCTGAAGACCATTATTCTTTCAAGAAGTAACACCGAGTCAGTTCCTCACCTGCACACACTCTCAGTCCTCCGGGCACACACACACACTTACAAATGCACAGTGGCATCATTGCAACACATTGATGTTCAAGCTGTGTATTCATAAACACACACACACACACAGGTTTGGGCGGGGCCGCCTCAGGGCTCTGCTGTAAGTGTGTGATTAGAGGAGAAGAGTCGGAGGCAGAGGAGAAACGAGGACACACTCACCCCTGTTAAGGTCTTTATGTTATGCAGTGCATTCTGGGCTTCAAGGGCAGCTTTCCTTGTGTAAAACGTGACAAAACAGCAGCCTGGGGAGAGAGAGAGAGAGAGAGAGACAGAGAGCATGGATGAGCATAAGGAGCAACAAAGAGCGTTCTCTCTATTCATCTGCCTGGCATCACCTGTCGACACTGGCAGACGCTGAGTGAATGTTAAGGACGACACATCCGAGCGGAGAGGAAGAGAACGCTTGGGTTTGTTTCAACGCTGATGACTTGAGCCTGGAGGAAGAGCGGGCGCGCAGCGACAGACATGGCAGGCAGAGGATGAAGAGGAGGAAGAGGAGGGGAGAGCTGCCTCTTCATTAATCCTTGAGTAATCTTTGAACAGTTACAAACTCACTCATTCAGTAAAGACAGGATTCAATCTTTTATTTATCGCTCCATCGCTCAGGCGCTCTCTGGATCATCATGTCTACAAGGGTCATTAAGTCCCAGACTAATCTAAGGACGATGGCGTCCATTGATTTAAGGATTTACACCAGAAGACACCTGGAGGTCCAGATTAACATCAAAGAGACACAGTTTGATATATATCTTAAAACGACCCTGATCCTGACTCTTTAGTGACGTGAAGGAGGATTACTTAATTCACTTAGAGTTCTTGATTTGGTGCTGAAAGAGCTCAGATGATTGGTCCCCATTAGATATTCTCCATCATGGTTTGTCATGGAGAAGCTTAGGAGTAAACGAGTCCACGTGAGTCAAACTTAGAAAACATACCAGGAGGGAGGACACAAAGAAGACTCAGGTATTTACACCTTAAACCTGTCTATAGCTTTTTAAAGGCTCCACAGACACACACAACAAGACTCAGGAGTTGTTGTTCTACCTCAGCCATGATTATCTTCTTTTTTTCTGCTTTAGTTTGATTTTTGTGTGTAAGTGTTATATAAATAAAATGTATTATTATTAAATTAATTCAACACAAAATAAAGGTGACATTGTAACATCAAACAAAACAAATGTAAAATAAATAAATTGGTAAAAATAAACAAAAACACTAAATTAAATAAATCAATAAAACAAAAAAAAACAAAAACACTAAATTAAATAAATAAATAAAACAAAAAGAAACAAAAACACTAAATTAAATAAATAAATAAAACAAAAATAAACAAAAACACTAAATTAAATAAATAAATAAAACAAAAAGAAACAAAAACACTAAATTCAATAAATAAATAAACTAAAGAAAAAAATTAAAGAAAAATAAATAAAATATAAAATAAAAAAAAAAATAAAAAAAAACACAAAAAAATGTAAAAAGAAAACAAAATAAATAGACATAAAAACATAAACACAAAAAAGAAATTAGAAGAAGAAGAAACAAAAATAGTTAAAAAAAATAAAACAAACTAAAATATAAATAAAACATAAAGAGGAAAAAAATGATAATAAAATAAAACAAAAACAAAAAAGAAGCAAAAAGAAAAAAAACTGAACTTAAACATTTTAAAAAGAAACAGATGATTCATGGCAGAGGTGGATAAGTAACTCCCTGGTCGCTTTGAAGAGGGAATTAAACACTTGTAAAAAAAAAAACAACACCTTTCTCCTCAACAAAGAAACATCAACCTCTTGTGGAGTCCCTTCTTCAATCTTGTCAGTATCTCTCCAAGTCTTTAAGTGTCAAAAACAGTCATCTCAACTAGCATACTTTGATTTAGCGCTCCTGCCCATAGAGATCAGGGTCAGACTGTTTCAGGGATGCTAGCTGTGGAGCATTAAACAAATATAGCATTAAAAAAAGGTGGATTTACCCTTTATATAGGCATGTAGCAGTATCTGAGATCGTACCCCAAACCTCCCACTCAGAAGACAAACGACACCTCCCCTCCTCCCCTGTTCTCCTCGGTGATTACAGTAAAATAATGTGTTCCTAAAATAAATCTGCTGATGTAAGCAGAGAGTAAGACTGAATGATGATCTGAAGAAGTGAAAGAACTCTTCCCACTGATAACAAGGCGGCTGTCAAAATGTGATCCCGCTCTAACCTCCCTTTAACCTCCTCTGCAAACCAGCAAATGACTAAATTAAAGCCGGCTAATTTGCTTACTCACTAAATCTCTCTGTATGTGCTGTGACGTTTCTGTGCACACACCAGCACCGCCAAGAAAGCAGAAAGGCAAAGAGGCAGAGAGAGAGAGGGATTTTGCCTCTTCATTAATCTGTGTGTAATCCCTGCAGAGAGGAGCTGAATCGCTGCAGTCGTGGGCCATTTTCAGTCAGCACGCAAAACCTGCAGAGTCAGGCTCAAACCAGCAGGAGGAAAAACCAGGCCAGACACAGACGTGTGACTCTGCTGTTTTCTGCTCGTGGAAACAGCAGCTGCGGTTTTATTTAATTTAAAAGTCACAGTTTGTACTCTTTCCTGTATTCCTGTCCTCATGACACTTCTGACATTTTTATTTAACAGCCGCGGGGACATTTCAGACACGGCACGGATGAACAAAGTTGTAAAATATGGAGGATGTGCTCGTGAGTAGGTCAGCTGGAAGAGCAAACAGGAAGCCCTGATGCACCATCAAGAACATTGTGTTTTAAATGATGGCATGACCTTAAGCACAGCATCAATCTCAGACGGTGAGGCTGTTTGTTTGCTCCCTCAGATTGTTGCTCTGCAGAGGCCAACAACACAGAGCTGGAAAAACAGAGTCTGCAGAAGCTGGAGGAGGACGGAAAATAGAGGCAATCTGACCAGGATCCCTCGACTTCAGTAAACAGGGACTGTGACTGAGGAGCAAAGCAGGCAGACTCTTTAATCCTCAGTGAGAGGTTCATCAGATGCCATGAATTACTGATATGTCCATTAAAACTCTGCAGAATTCAGAAGTCAAAGGATCCAGATCATCTACTTAAAGACTTCCAGTTCAGCTAACCTGCAAACAAGGTTGTCTCTTCTTCATCTACAACATGCATGAAACCAACAGACTAGATAAAAAGATGCATGACGTTACAGCCCCCTCAAAGTGAAGCCAAGACATTTAAAGCTCCCCCTAGTGAGGAGAGCTGGTTCATAAAGCACACCTGCTGCAGGTAGAGACCAAGCTAACACTCAGCCTGTCACAGGAAGTCATCACGCCATCTTTAAAGACGCACAGCACAGGGGGAAACATGGAGTCAACATGTCTGTCTTTCTTTCTTTCTTTCTTTCTTTCTTTCTTTCTTTCTTTCTTTCTTTCTTTCTTTCTTTCTTTCTTTCTTTCTTTCTTTCCTTTCTTTCTTTCTTTCTTTCTTTCTTTCTTTCTTTCTTTCTTTCTTTCTTTCTTTCTTTCCTTCTTTCTTTCTTTCCTTCTTTCATTCTTTCATTTTTTCTTTCGTTTCTTCTTTCTTTCTTTCTTTCGTTTCTTCTTTCCTTCTTTCTTTCTTTCGTTCTTTCTTTCTTTCGTTTCTTCTTTCGTTCTTTCTTTCTTTTGTTTCTTCTTTCTTTCTTTCTTTCTTTCCTCCTTTCGTTCTTTCTTTCTTTCTTTCTTTCATTTTTTCTTACTTCCTTTTCTCTTTCTTTCTTTCTTTCTTTCTTTCTTTCTTTCTTTCTTTCTTTCTTTCTTCTTTTTTTTCTCTTTTTCCTTTCTTTCTTTCTTTCGTTCTTTCATTCTTTCTTCTTTCTTTCATTCTTTCATTTTTTCTTACTTCCTTTTCTCTTTCTTTCTTTCTTTCTTTCTTTCTTTCTTTCCTTCTTTCTTATTTCTTCTCTCTTTCTTTCTTTCTTTCCCTCTTTCTTTCTAATTTCTTTCTTTTTTTCCTTCTTTCATTTTTTCTTTCTTCTTTCTCTCTTTCTTTCTTTCTTCCCTTCTTTCTTCCTTTCTTTCCTTCTTTTTTTTCTTATTTCTTTCTTTCTTTCCTTCTTTCTTTCCCTTTTTCCTTTGTCTTTCTATTTCTCTCTCTTTCTTTTCTTCTTCCTTTCTTCCCTTTTTCATTTCTTTCTTTCTTTCCTTCTTCCTTTCTTCCCTTTTTCATTTCTTTCTTTCTTTCTTTCTTTCTTTCCTTCTTTCTGTATTTCTTTCTTTCATTTTTTCTTTCTTTCTTTCATTTTTTCTTACTTCCTTTTCTCTTTCTTTCTTTCTTTCTTTCTTCCCTTCTTTCTTTTTTCTTCCCTTCTTTCTTCCTTTCTTTCCTTCTTTCTTTTTTCTTCTCTCTTTCCCTTTTTCCTTTGTCTTTCTGTCTCTCTTTCTTTCTTTCTTTCTTTCTTTCTTTCTTTCATTCGTTCTTCTATCTTTCTTTCTTTCTTTCATTTTTTCTTACTTCCTTCTCTCTTTCTTTCTTTCTTTCTTTCTTTCTTTCTTTCTTTCCTTCTTTCCTTCTTTCTTCCTTTCTTCCTGTCATTTTTTCTTACTTCCTTTTCTCTTTCTTTCTTTCTTTCTTTCTTTCCTTCTTTCTTTTTTCTTCTTTTTTTCCCTTTTTCCTTTGTCTTTCTGTCTCTCTTTCTTTCTCTCTCTATTTGTTCTTTCCATGTTTCCTTTGTGTCTCCTTTCTGGTTCTACCTGCTGCAGGTAGAGACCAAGCTAACACTTAGCTAACACTTAGCACCCCCACAGGGGGAAACATGGATTCTGAATGTCCGACGGTCCAACACTAATGTTTTCATCTCTTCATGGTCTCGTTAAGGAAATCTAAACACATGTTTGTCAGAGTTTTTATTATCAGTGATGCACTTTAGATCGTCATAGTCTCGTTTTCCTCATGAAGAAATGAGTCGTTGACGAACATTTATCGTCATAGGTTAGGATAGGATTCTGCAGAGAACTCATCGTAATGAGCTCTGCTGGATTTCCTCAGGCTCTGTTTTTCTGAGCCTGCCGGTTTCTCACTCCTCATCTGGTTGTCAGTTTCTGCAGGTTCACATGTTTGGACCTTCTGCCTCCAGCTTTGCTCATCTGTTCATGTCCTCGCGTATCTATTTGTCCACAGATGAGCCGAGCCTGCCATTGTTTACATCTGCCGCTCTGTCCTCTCCTTTGTGTTTGTGCGACACGCATCGACCCAGTGTGAGCCAGGCTCAGACTGGGTTGCGGTTTTCTCTCTCACCCCGCATCGCACACACACACACACACACGCCGGCCCTGATGACACTTGCCCCGCAGTGCATCTTAGTGAAATCCAACAGTGAGCATCTGGAGCAGATTTAGCACCCGAATCCCAGAGTCCCTTTGATGGGGCTGCGAGCGTAATGGATCTGAATTCCTGCGGTGTCCTCTGGGTGCCACGGCTGTTGAAGAGTTGGCCCTTAGCCTAGCGTCAGGGACGTGATTGGTGTTGTGATGCGGATGCTGCACTTCCTGTGTATTAGCAGGGATATCTCTCGGCTTAGTGTTTTCTTTTAGCGTGAAAGGCAGCTCGGGGTGTCACTTCACGAAACCCAGAGCCCCCCACACACTTCTGCTATCAGTATTAATTTACCACCAAGAGTTTCACACCAGCCTTTACTGGTTAAAGGCGCAGAGATAAGAAGAGAAATTAGTCACGACTGACAGACAGGGAGGAAATTTATCCAATTTATTCCATGTAGGTCACCAAAGTGATACGGCTTTTAGACACAAAACTCTGTGGTTGAGTGATGGCTTACATGTTCTGTCAATCTCTGACACTTCTTCATGTCTGCCCTACATTATTCTAACATAGAGTGGAGTCACCCAGGAGAAACTTCAGTGAGAATCAGAGATATATTCAATTAAATACATGCATGTGGGATTACATTTAAATTAATTACTCTGGTATTTTTTAAAGGCATCATTTCTACTGCATACTTTTAAAGGGGACATATCACGCTTTTTTCATCAACATATATTGGTCTAAGAGGTCCCCAAAACATGTCTTTAAAGTTTATGCTCATAAAAACACAAATCAGATTTTGGCATGCCTGAAAAATCCTCTTCTTCAGTCCTCCTCAGAACACTCTGTTTTCCCTCTGACCACGCCCCCTCAGGAAGTGGATGTGCCTCGGCTCTCCAGCACGTTGATCTAATGTTTACATGTTGGCTGAATATACACGGCTGCTCAGAGATCGCGTTACTTCAACCCTCTGAATCTGATCCTGACGGAGAGTCGCCTGCAGCAGGACCTTTCTGAACCATTGGTCACAGATTTAGTGTTTCTTGTTGTTTTATTTATCAGTATGTAGACGTGTGTCTTGGTACACAGCTACGAACATGTAGCTATGTGGCTATGCTAACTAGCGCTAGCACTTATCCATGATGAATAAAAATCATCCACTAGATCTTCAAATCTGCAGACGTGGGGAGTAAAACCGACCTCTGCCAGAAAGGCAGCAGGACCTTTTATGAAGGATTGGTCACAGATTTAGTGTTTCTTGTTGTTTTATTTGTCAGTATGTCGACGTGTGTCTTGGTACACAGCTACAGCTACAGCTATGAACATATAGCTATGTGGCTATGCTAACTAGCGCTAGCACTTATCCATTACAAATAAAAATCATCCACTAGATCTTCAAATCTGCAGACGTGGGGAGTAAAACCGACCTTTGTGTTTATTAAGACAGCCTACAACTAGCATGCCTCCCTCCTTAGCTCCTTGTTAGCACACATGTGTGCAGGGAATGAAAAACGGAGGAGGGGTTGAGTTGTATTTTATACAGTCTATGGGCTGAACAAGCTCCGAGCTCTGACTCCGTGACAGACCGGATATTGTTGTTACGTAACAAAAACACGGAAGTCTGAAACGGCTGGTTTCAGCACACATTTACAGAAAGGTGGAGAAATCAGAACAGGGGCAGAATGGATTCTTTTCATTCTCGGGGGGTTTGTAGACAGGGACACATATTTCAGGTAAAGAACCATTAAAAAGTCAATTTTGCATGATATGTCACCTTTAAGACTGATGATGGGTGGACTTGCTGTTCTTCTTTCAAATAACGATGTCGTATTCGTCTTAATATAATCCACATTAACCTGACAACTCCATAATAATGTCTCATTTTAAACATCATCAGCCAAAAATAACACCTGAACTGTTTGCAGTGAGTAAAAAAAGACTGCCGGTGTACCTGCCAAGTTTGTTGAATCACAACATTATTCTTATTTACAATGAAACTTGGCAGGTTCATCTTTCTTATTCCATGAGCTGATATTTCAAACAGGGCTGCTAATATCTTCAAATAAGACATTTATCTGGACTTGTCAGGTGAATGTGGTTTTTATGAAGTCTAATGAGACGTTTTTTTACTATGAATGAGATGAAAACAGTTGTTTGGTTTGAGTTTTTGCAGCACAAGTTAACCTCCTGTTATGTTCATTTCTTAGGAACAACACTAATGTTCCTGGGTCAGCTTGATTCATAAGTGTCAGAACCCCAAACAATCCCAATAAACATTAATTAAATCTCATTATTAACTCCATTACTAACTATTTAAATCAATATTTGGTGCATTGGTGTTCTTTAATGCTCACAGATCATAGTTCAATGAGGATAACTCATTTGTTTTTTATGAAATTTCATGTTAAAACTTTTTTTTTATGTACATTGGAAAGTGATAGAGGTGATGTATGTCACACAGTTGCAAAGAAACATTTAGTATTTGACACTTCTGATCACTTTTCACCTCCACTTTGACTGCCGGGTCAAATTGACCCACGAACAGTTTGTGATATAAACATGCAGGGGGGGAGGAGGTTGCAAATGTGTGAACTGAACCATTTTCATTCTATATGTTGTTCACACTAATTAAGCCACGCAGAAGAAGTTTCATAGCGAAAATTACTTTTAACAGTTTTTTTTTTGGGATTTTTTTTTCTTTAGAATGGGTCAATTTGACCCGCAACATAACAGGAGGGTTAAAAAGTGCATCAAGTAGGTACAGTGAGAAACCTCGACACAATGAGACAAGATGCAACTTCTACTTGTATCTGGATGATGTTTAGAAGTTTGACCTCTCATCACACTGACCTGAATATAAGACGAGGTTACTTCCTTAAATTTACATCAGAAAAAAGTGTAATGGTCTTTTTTGTCACTTGAATGTGTCGACCTGATTTTAAATATTATATATACATTATGTTAAAGCTGCTGTTGGTAGTCATTAGGGGTGCAAAAATTTACTGCATGTGCAAAGCACCCTATCTGTGGGCCCAGTCCTGCCTCATTCACTGCATTTCATGGCATGGCAAGTGAAGGAGCAGAGGAACTTCAAAAGTTTCACTCCATTCTTCTTTCATTTGCTGATTTTCACCGTCCACTTTTCTTTGAGCTGCAAACTGTGAACACGCCGTTTTATTCTAGGGTCCTACAGCTGGCAAAGCGCCAACATGTGAACTGCTCCATAAACGAAAGTGAAAGTTAAAAATTGCACTCGCAGCATTGGACTCTAAGTGACCCAGTAACATCCTGTCTGTGTATCTGACATGGAGACAAGTCCCAGTAAACACGCAGTGACCCGACCAAAACACACTCTGGTCTAGTGGGTGCGCGACGGAATTTCATAACGTGTCTCAAGCACATTCAGCATTCACTGTATTTCACAGGGAAACCAAAATGCTCCCATACATGTGACTTCCAAGATGCAGGAGGTTTATAATGTTCCTCTGCTCCTTCACTTGCCATGACTACCGCTGCGCTTGACGAGTGAGTTGACGCGCAACCTTTTTTTTTCAACCGATCCGCGGACCACGTCCGTGCCGAACCGTGGAGAGGCATCCGTACGGATCACGGATCAACGATGATCCGTTGCACCACTAGTAGTCGTGATATAAACATCAGCTCTGTGAGAGATTTCGAATGTCAACACAACCCCTCCCCTCTCTGAGATCATTGTGCACGGAAGGGAGGAAGATCGTTTGTGTGATTGTCTGCCTGAAAACCCCTCTTCTTCAGTCCTCCTCAGAACAGGCTGTTTTCCCTCTGACCACGCCCCCCTCAGGAAGTGGGTGTGGCCTCGGCTGTCCGGCACGTTGATCTAATGTTTACATGTTGGCTGAATATACACGGCTGCTCACAGACCCGCGTTACTTCAACCCTCTGAATCTGATCCAGAATCTGATCCTGACGGAGAGGCGCCTGCAGCAGGACCTTTCTGAACCATTGGTCACAGATTTAGTGTTTCTTGTTGTTTTATTTGTCAGCATGTCGACGTGTGTCTTAGTACACAGCTACCAACATGTAGCTATGTGGCTATGCTAACTAGCGCTAGCACTTTTCCATGATAAATAAAAATCCTCCACTAGATCTTCAAATCTGCAGACGTGGGGAGTCAAAGCGACCTTTGTGTTTATTAAGACAGCCTACAACTAGCATGCCTCCCTCCTAAGCTCCTTGTTAGCACACATGTGTGCAGGGAATGAAAAACGGAGGAGGGGTTGAGTTGTATTTTATACAGTCTATGGGCTGAACAAGCTCCGAGCTCTGACTCCGTGAAGGAATAACAGTTCAGGGGCCACAAATAGGCGGCCGGATGCGGCCCGCGGGCCGCGTATTGACACAAAGAGTAATGTTTTTTAACACTATTCCTACCAACAGCAGCTTTAACTATAATTTTTTAAAATATTTTATTTAAAGCTGCTGTGAGGAACTTTTGTTTTGTATCAATTCTGGCGCCCCCCTTGTGGACAAAGTGATACCTCTTATCTCTTGTCCTATACATGCAAAAGTAGTGTTTTCAACAAAAGCCTCATCCTGTTGTGTTCAACAGTCAACTTTATCAGGCAATGTGATTATTTTCCATGAAAACAGTCAAATAAAGGCTGTTTCTGAAGCAAGATGTCCATCATCTGGTCTGAAACCTACCCCCCCAGGGTGGTTTCAGGCATTAAAAATTACAACAGAGAAGGTGTCAGTGTTGCTGCTGATGGACTTGTTTGCTATTGAAGGTTATAAAGAGGCATCAGTATCATTTTCAGTCTGTTTCTCAGCCAATTCAAAACTCCTCACAGGGCCTTTAAGGGGATGAGGTTTTTTTCACCAATATTGCTAATTATGAAGATTGTTTGCGTTATAAAACAAAAAGTCTTCTTCTTAAGATAAGGCTTGAAAAGGGTTGTCTTATATTCAGGGCGATAAGTTAATGCTCTATATCTATAGAAAGAAGTCACAAACACACAGACAAGCACTCAAAGCTTACAATAATATAACATGAAGTACAGTAAGGCAATAAAAGTGGAATTATTTTCTGATTTTTGGTCATTATTTTAACATCAGCCTTTTTTTTTGACGCCAAATCAAAGCCACTCTAAAATCTATTATTAAGAATATTTTTTGATACATCTAGAATCTCATATTAATGTATTATTCAATTATGATCGGTATAAAAATGATCTAAATATAGATGTTCTGACACGCTTTGATAATGAATGTCAATAAAAATCAAAGTAAGCAATAAAAAGCTACGTACTGGCCCTTTAAATAAACATCAACATGCAGATTTAACGACTCCAGGCGAATATGGAGCTTGCTTTTATGATTTCCACGAGAGGCGTGTTAACTTCTGACCGTGCTCATTATGTTTCCTGCTGCAGAGTGAAGACTGTATGTTCACAAGGACAGCTTTAAGCATTGCTTCAATATCCTGCATTACAGTTTCATCATGATTCAGATGATGAAGACGCACCTGCGCTCAGCTGCAGTCCCTCGTGTGTGTGTGATTAGCAATTCCAGTAGCAGCAGTGTTTGAGGGTTAGCTGCTCATGAATGATGATTCTTTTTTATATATATATATCTGTATACGGGAGGGTTTTAGCTTTAGCGTTAGCATTAGCGATTCTGACAGTGTGTAATGTGCAGGGGAGGGGTTCGGCTGTTAGCGCTGCGTTCGCCGCTGTGTGTTGTGATTCCCGCGGTGTAGCCGGACCTGGGAGCCATGCGGCGTGTGACGGATCGTCCCAGGTGGTGGGCTGTCAAGACGAGGATCAAAGAGCAGCGGCGTGGACCTCACACACACATTTACACACACACAGATTCACACACACACACATGCTTGTTCTCTGCAGTGTGGAACCTGTTTAAGAGTCAGCACACTCACGCCTCAAACACACACACACACACAGCTTCGGAGTAAGAGCGCTGAGTTTATTTTAAGTGATGTCGGCGTGCGTGCTTTTTTATTTACAGAAAGACGGCCTTGAAGAATACGAACGTTAATAAGCTCCATCAACTTGTGTGTGTGCGTGCGTCTCTTCCTCGCAGCACAAACATTTACCTGAAGGCCGAAGAGGGCTCAGAACGGGGACATTCGCTCTGCTTGTGCTGTTGAAGAGGGACACTCGAAAAACACACAGCAGAGATGCAAACACACACAAACTCGAGGGGGGAAAAAAAATCTATTAGACGCTGCTGAGAGTGTTTGTTACCGAGAGAGAGAGAGACAGACAGACGGAGGAGGAGATGTGGGAAGAAAGGCAGAAGAAGAAGAAGAAGAAGAAGAGGGAAGAGGATGGGAGAGGAAGAGCAGCTGTGAGCGGAATAGAGAGTAGAAGAGGGAGATGCCTGTTCATAAATGCTTCATGGCTGCTGAAGGGGGTCTTTGACTGGAGTGAAGACCCAGGCCAACCCTGCTTCTGTCAACACATCCACCCCCTTCCTCCTAGAGCCGACCCCTGACTTCACGGCTCAAGACCGGATGTGCATCCTGACTTCACGTGCACGTAATCCACGTCCATGAATTAAAAACCATTGCATCCTACAGGAGTCCTCCTTCCTGCATATCTAATTGATTAACTCGTCTTTTCTTCTTTCTGGTGTTTTTCCATCCATTAAAATAGAAAGGTCCCCTCCCCGCTGCTGAATAGGTGGACGGGTCATCAGAGCTAATGCAGCAACTAATCCACTTAAAAGACTTTCATTAGCCTCAGATCCCGAGCTCACAGAGAGAGACGTTCCCCCGCCGGAGCACTAAACATTCATCGGATTGTTTTTTAATCTGCTTTATTGTTTGTTGAAGAGATTTAAAGTAACAGGAGAACTCAGCATCGTTCACACCGAGAGAACCAAAGAGTCAGATTAAGGAAATGTAAAGTGCTGTTGTTGTTTTTCACGTGTGATCCGCTGCAAGCAGTCAGAGGGTTTCAGATTTTTAAAGACTGGATATCTTGTAGGGTCACTATTTAGATGACAACAGCTGGAAGCTCTTCAATGCTAAAATAGAATTACACTACACTGCATCAGATTACATCATAATCCAAAATATTGTATCCTACTAAATCATACTGTATTGTTTTGTGTCCTGTCATGTTGAATTGTGTCTTTCCTGTCATATTGTGTAGTGCCGTATTGTATCCCATCGTGTCGTTTCGTGGCATAAGGTATCTTGCAGTGTCGTATTCTGTCATATTGCATCGTATGGTAGAGTGTTGTGTCCTATCATGTCATAAAATAATGTGTCGTATTGCATCGTGTTATATCATGTCCTGTTGTGTTGTGTCAAATCCATAGACTGTATAAAATATGGACGTAGTATCCGTGATGTCACCCGTCTGTTCCTGAGCGCTGTTTTAAAGCCAATCGACTGCGGCAGCCATATTGGAAATGTGGAACTCAACCAAAAGAGTGTGACGTAAAGGGGCGGAGTTTGAGCCTCTTAGCTAAGAGCTATGTGTTCCCGACTGGGAGTCACATCAGTCATGTCCTTATTTGGGCAAAAACTGGTAATCTTAAAAGGTGACATATCACGCTTTTTTCATCAACATATATTGGTCTAAGAGGTCCCCAAAACATGTCTTTAAAGTTTGTGCTCATAAAAACACTTTGAAATCAGATTCTGGTCTGCCTGAAAAACCCTCTTCTTCAGCCCTCCTCAGAACAGTCTGTTTTCTCTCTGACCACGCCCCCTCAGGAAGTGGGTGTGGCCTCGGCTCTCCAGCACGTTGATCTAATGTTTACATGTTGGCTGAATATACACGGCTGCTCACAGACCCGCGTTACTTCAACTCTCTGAATCTGATCCAGAATCTGATCCTGACGGAGAGGCGCCTGCAGCAGGACCTTTCTGAACCATTGGTCACAGATTTTGTGTTTCTTGTTGTTTTATTTGTCAGCATGTCGACGTGTGTCTTGGTACACAGCTACCAACATGTAGCTATGTAGCTATGCTAACTAGCGCTAGCACTTATCCATGATAAATAAAAATCATCCACTAGATCTTCAAATCTGCAGACGTGGGGAGTCAAAGCGACCTTTGTGTTTATTAAGACAGCCTACAACTAGCACGCCTCCCTCCTAAGCTCCTTGTTAGCACACATGTGTGCAGGGAATGAAAAACGGAGGAGGGGTTGAGTTGTATTTTATACAGTCTATGGGCAGAACAAGCTCCGAGCTCTGACTTCCTGTTACAGACCGGATGGCGTTGTGACGTATGAAAAACACTGAAAACTGAAACGGCTGGTTTCACACACATTTACAGAAAGGTGGAGAAATCAGAACAGGGGCAGAATGGAGTCTTTTACTTTTCAGGGGGTTTGTAGACAGGGACACAGATTTCAGGGAGAGAACCATTAGAAAGTCCATTTTGCATGATATGTCACCTTTAAGATCTTCTGAACCGTCACGTTAGAAATAAATCAGATTAGCTTCGTAGGGCCAAGCTGTTTTTTGAACCAGGCTGTAAACATGTTTATTAATGCTGCAAAGATCCTCTTTTTCCCATTCATGTCTATGTGGTTTCCTGTGTTTCTGCAGCCAGCCTCTAGTGGATTCTCGATGAACTGCAGTTTATAACACTTCCGCATGGGCTTCATCGTTTGAGACCGGAGGTTGCCGCTTGGTCATATCGTGTCATATCATGTCGTATCTTGTCCTGTTGTGTTGTGTCTTTTCGTGCCATGTTGTGTCATATCTTATCATCCCATATTGCTTTATATCCTATAGTATTTCCCTGGATAGTATCGTATCAGATCATATTGTAATGTCTTATCATTCCACATTGCTTTGTTTTGTATAGTATTGCACTGGATAGTATCATATTAGATCATAGTGTATTGCATATATATAGTATTGCACTACATTTGTATTGCATCATAGTGCTCTGCACCTCTTCAATTAAAATAAATAATAAAGCAATAAAGAAAACATATTGGCATGCATGCTTTGCTTTTGGGTGTGTTGTGGTTTGCATCATCTTTGATAATAGCAGCCATAACCTTAGCTTAGCTAGCATTGTCAGCTAGCTGGCTACATCAACTGTTTGTCCTAACTGCAGGTTAGCATCTCATTATGACACTTCATCAATATCTGGGGCTGCAGAGAGCGTTGACAGGATGTTATAAAAAAGTTTGAAAATGATCTGTACAATGAAGCTGCTTGAAAGGTTGGTAAGTGTGCGGCCTGCATCAGATGGCTGCAAACCTGCTGCTCCATCCAGCATGATGTTAAGGGTTGAATAAGCTCAGGTGGAGGTGGAGGTGGAGGTGGAGGAGACTGAAGGAAGCTCCGCCCTGTGGTCGAGCAGAATGGCGTTATGGTTTATTAAAAGGGGAAAAAGAAACACAGAGGGGGGGCCGTATCACACAGTTTCACCCTGAGCCCTTCCAACCCAGCTCTCATAGAGACTCCTTATTTTCCCCTCCATCACTCTGCTTCCCTTCTCCTTCCCTCCACACTCCTTTTGACCCCTGGGGTTCCACTCAGCCACTGACCCACATTAACTACACTCTGCTGCAATTACTGCGCGCTCAGGCCTCTGGGTGGCATGGGATACATTCTCCATCCTCCCCCCCCCCCCCCCTCGCACCGTTCCCTCCTCGCTGACTGTGCAGCTGTGAAAATGCCCCTTAATGTGTATAATTTATGTGTGTCAAAGAGCCGCTGAGTGACAGCAGGGATAGGAGGGGGGAAAAAAAATGACAGTGAACACATTCTGGATTTGACAGCGCAATAAAGAACAGATTGTCGGTTGGAAAAATAGAAGAGAGGGATGAGTGGAGGGCTTCAAACAATGCCGCGTCTCTGACGGGCATTTGGCTGACGTTCTAATCCTGTCAACGCAGGAATCGGTCCAGCTCGCAGCACTTCACAAATCTATACAATCCACCGGTTACTTTGGTGGAAAAGCACCAATGTCATCCTCTCTCTCTCTCTCTCTCTCTCTCTCTCTCTCTCTCTCCCCTCCCTCGCTGAGAAGACAACAAGAGCACTTTCCGGAAATCAAAGCTGCTTTCTGGCTGACCCCGAAGAGGAGGGAGAGAAAAAAAAAACCCAGCTCTGCAACTTCTCTTATAACTAAGCAGCTCTCTCTCCGCCGCTGAGGCATGCAGAAGTATAAACATAAAGAGGAAAAAAAAGACACACAGATGAGCTTAGTATCCACACACACACACACACACAGTCTCCCATTAAAATCCACCTGCAGCTGCTCACTAATTGGGCCTGGGTAGCCAGCTAAGAAAGCTAACGTCTAGTTAAGGCGATATAATTGGCCGCTCTGCTTTAGGAAAGAATGAAATCAGCTCTCCGTCTCAGGTCGGCCTCCGTCTCAGCTGAATCCATTAGAGCTGATAATTGTCTCGGACGGGAGAACGTTCGTCAGCATCGATAGAAAGGAAGCGGTTGTAGCGCCGTATAAACGTCTACTATTGGATGGATGTGAGTCAGTGAATGCACCATGGGAGAGTTCCATCTGAGGCTGCTTGTGTTAGAGAGAACGGAAACACACATTCACAGGAGCTTATAACTGTGACCTGTAAGGTCAAATTCACTTTACAGTCAGCTTCTAGAAACACACAAAGGGAGCTTCATATTATTTCTAAGTATTGTTGTTTATCAATTATCCCCTCACTCCAGTATCACCCAATATTATTGCAACTGTTAACCTTTAGCTAGATGTTAAATAGGGATGCACAATATTGCAGCACATTTAAGCTTTTCATTGCAGCAGAATGAGTTTATAAATGAGACAGGCTGATTAATCTTGTTGTAAAAACCTAACAACTGGAACGTCTGTTGCAGTTTTACTAACCTGAATGCAACTGCACTAAATTTAAGTGAATGGTTCACTTCTTGAAATGAAAGTTCAGCCCCATACAGCTGAAATATTTCTCAAAAAACAAAGTTTAATTGCATCATAACGTTACCAACATCCTAAATTACATTCTATTTGTTGTCAAAGCTAAATGCTAATGGATGTCCCTGCAGCATTAGCTAACTCCTGCAGATCATTACAGTCTCAAGTTAGCTCCAACAGACTGTAGTCACCCAACACATCAATACTAGGCTCACAGATGATGCCACTGACTGTGTGTTTATATGGACGACACGCCTCCATCTCCTCTTATTGTAAGAAGTGAAGCCAAAATATCGCCTTGATTGGTGCTAGCATGTCGATCTAGTGGGTTAAAGGCATGCACAGAAGCAGATGCGATGCTAACGTAACAACCCGTTAAACATTTAACTCATGATGCCGTTAGCTTGTCGTCTTCTCGACTTCCTTGGTGTATTTTTCGTTGTTGTGTTTTCATATTGTAACTCATGCTAGCAAACTTCAAGAGTAAGCTAGTTATTATTGCTCACAGTGAAAGCTAACTTGACGCCAGGCTTCTCAACTTGCACCATCTACTGGCGGGAGTATGAGATGCATTTAAAGTAGTCTATAAGCCTGATGTTTGGCTTCACTTCAGGGGAGCTGTTGTACTGTCCATGTACAGTGTATGCTAGCAATGTGCTACAACATTTTTATGGCCATATTGTGGATACAGAGAAGCCTGGCGTCAAGCTAGCTTTCACTGTGAGGAATTATAACTAGCTTACTCTTAAAGTTTGCTAGCATGAGTAACAATATGAAACAGCAACAACGAAAAATATACCAAGATTACGGGGATAAAGACAACAAGCTAACGGCATCATGAGTTAAATGTTTGAAGGGTTGTGATGTTAGCATCACATCTGCTTCTGTGCATGCCTTTAATCCACTAGTGCAACATGCTAGCATCCATCAAGGCGATATTTTGGCTTCACTTCTCACGGTAAGAGGAGGTGGATGCACATCCTCTATATGAGGCCAGTATTTGCATCACCTGAGAAGTTCACCTTTGACTTCCAGCTGTTGGAGCTAACTTGAGGCTGTAACGGTCTGCAGGTGTTAGCTACTGCTGCAGGGACATCCATTAGCATTTAGCTTTGACAGGAAATAAGGGCCTGTCATTGACCTCACCACCTTCTACTCATGCATGCAATATTAAACTCATCATTTAGTGACCATTTGATAAGAGTATTGTCAAACAGGGCTTCAGCTTCCTCCTCTCTTTGTATATACTGAGCGGTTTAGCAGCCACAGTCTTCATTAATCAACGCAGGAATCTGAGTTTTACAAAAAAATGACAAACAATAATTTTCAGCTTCTTGTGGATTCTTAATGAGGCTCTCATCTTTGATATCACTAATGCATTTTTACTGTTTCAAGCCAAATTTCCAGCAGCTTTTATCTCCTGCTCAGACTAATTCCCTGAAGCTTTTGATTTTTTGCGTTGTTGTTGTTTCCAGACATCAACATGACATTTCAGGTTAGTGGAGAGTTTTAAAAAATGAGGCTTGATGTAAAATCTATTTCAGGCATCCAGGTCAAACACTTATCAAGAAAATCCTCTCTGCAGGGGCATTATTGATCCAACATTTATGCTTTCAAGCCGCTTTATATGAAAACCGCTGCAACATCTTTTTGTGTCTATCTTTGGTTGAAACACTGGTGGCTGTGTTGTGGCTCCCGCCGTCCCCGGGGATCAGCTGTCAATCAAAGCGTGTGGGTGGCAGCGTCTCGTCTCTCTGCTCAGATTTGAAGGTTTGATTTTTCTACAGGTGGCCCTTTTGTCTGAGACTTTTCAGCCATGATGTTTGGGCTGTAGGTCGAATTGCTTTTGTGCTGCAGTAATAAGAGACAGAGAGCAGAAAATGGATATTTTATTTCTTAGAAATGTCAGAGATTATTGGTTTTGGCGAAGGCTGAGAGAAAAATATCTAACAGTGATTTTTCAAACCAATTTCAAATGTACTGCAGCACCGGCAGAGATAAAGGACTGTTTTTTCTGGTTAACTTTGAATCAAACAAGATACATTTTAAAGACTCATCTTTATTCAACATCAGAAATAAGACTCGGATGAAATAAGACTTGTTTCTATTATCTCAGATTTTTAAAACAATGAGCCAAACACTCAGTCAGAGTAAAGTGAAACTGAAAAACTTACAAATATAAACTTATGAATGTAAAAATAAGGATTCAGAAACAGACTTCACAATTTTAAAAATTATAACATGCAGGGAGAGAGACTGTTCGTCTTAAATCTTTGAATATTTAAGTCTCAAATTAAAGGTGCAAGAAGGTGGATTTTGTTTTTGCTGTTTCTGTTTTACCTCTTTCATATTTAATGCTAAGCTAAGCTAAACAGCTGCTTGTGTGTTGGAGCTCATTGAGTACAAAGGCAGGAGAGATCTGCAGCTATCATCCCAATAACTTGGTGGTTATGATTCAAATGCATAAATATTTAAAGCAAGAGCACGACAACTCTGTTCATCAGCTGAGAGTTTATTTATCCTGTTTTCCCAAACTTTATCTGGATAAAGTTGACTGTTCTTATATTCAGGGCTCATAAATCAATTGCTAATACTTGTTCATAACACGGATAAGTTTGCATGCAAGGCCAGCTGTCGCTCACAACTACAAGTACCAGAGGGATGAAAGATGGAGAGACACACTGATGGTCCAGAAAGTGGGCGGAGTTATAAAAAATCTGGGGCGGGGTTTAGATGCAGCTTTAAAGATAATAGATATCAGTGCAGCAGGGATATTAAATTAAAACAGCTGTCAAACAGCCAATAAATATGAAGTCAAAGAGTATCATGTCTGTGGATGTGGGTTTTTCATGGAAGAGTAAATTCTGGGTCCGAAGCCCATCAAGCTATGATGTTATATTTTCGTCTAGATGACACAACATGTTGCTTTGTTGACGTGTTGAAGCAGCAGAAGAAGAACCAGCGATTAAAGGCATCAGAAAAAGACTTAATACCAGACTTTTTAACACTCACAACTGCAGCACCAGAGGGATGAAAGATGGAGAGACACAGTGATGGTCCAGAAAGTGGGTGGAGTTATAAAAAATCTGGGGCGGGGTTTAGATGCAGCTTTAAAGATAATAGATATCAGTGCAGCAGGGATATTAAATTAAAACAGCTGTCAAACAGCCAAGAAATATGGAGTCACAGAGTATCATGTCTGTGGATGTGGGTTTTTCATAGAAGAGTAAATTCTGGGTCCGAAGCCCATCAAGCTATGATGTTATATTTTCGTCTAGATGACACAACATGTTGCTTTGTTGACGTGTTGAAGCAGCAGAAGAAGAAGAACCAGAGCTCACAGGCATCAGAAAAAGACTTAATACCAGACTTTTTAACGCTCACAACTGCAGCACCAGAGGGATGAAAGATGGAGAGACACAGTGATGGTCCAGAAAGTGGGCGGAGTTATGAAAAATCCAGGGCGGGGTTTTGATGCAGCTTTAAAGATAATGGTTGTCAGAGCAACAGAGGTATTAAACAGCTGTCAAATAGCCAAAAAATATAGAGTAAAGAAGATAAACACATTAAAATATGTGTGAATATGTAATTGACAAATTGAACAAAGGTATGCCCAATCTTTAAATTCTCAAAATGAGGACACGCTTCTTTTTGTTGATGTACTGAAACAGCAAAAGAGGAAGAACCAGCGCTCACAGGCATCAGAAAAAGCCTTAATACCAGATATCTTAACACTCACAACTACAGAGCCAGAGGGATGGAAGATGGAGAGAGACAGTGATGGTCCAGAAAGTGGGCGGAGTTTACAAAAAACAGGGGCGGGGTTTGGTGCCGCTTTTAAGATAATGGTTGTCAGTGTAGCTGAGATGTTTAACAGCTTTCACACAGGCTAAAATATGAAGTCAAGAAGATGACATGAACATAGTCTTAAAATATGTGTAAGAGTATCTCACTGAAAAATAGAACAAAGGTATAAACAATCTATCTATTCTCTAAATGAGGAAGTGAATTTTTTTCGTTAAAGGCACTATGAGGAGTTTTTAACTGGCTGAGAAACAGACTGAAACTGATCCTGATGCCTCTTTATGACCCTCAAAAGCAAACAAGAGCATCTATAACAACACTGATACCTTCTCTGTTGTCATTTTAATGCCTGAAAATGCTCTGAGGGGGGTCGGTGTCAGACCACGATTGACATCTCGCTTTAGAAACACCCTCTTTTGGCTGTTTTCATTGCAAATAATCACATTGTAAGATAAGTCTAAATGTTAAAAGACAACAGGATGAGGTTATTGTCTGAAGACACTCATTTTGCATTTACAGGACAAGAGATAAGAGGTATCACTTTGTCCACAAGGGGGCGCCAGAATTGATACAAGCTAAAAGTTCCTCACAGCAGCTTTAAGGTATTAAGAGAGCAAAAGAGAACCAGAGCTCACAGGCATCAGAAAAAGACTTATCAGACATTTAACGCTCACAACTACAGCACCAGAGGGATGGAAGATGGAGAGACACAGCGATGGTCCAGAAAGTGGGCGGAGTTATACAAATCTGGGGCGGGGTTTTGATGCAGCTTTCAAAATAATAGATATCAGACATTAAACAGCTGTCATATAGCCAAAAATGAGTCACAGATAGTCATGTCTGAAGACAGAGAGGATAAGAGGATGAACCAGAGCTTGCAGGTTTCCTGGAAGCCGGCCAATCAGAGGAAAGAGGGCGGTCTTAAAGAGACAGGTGCGTAGACAGCTTGTTTAAGACAGCAGCTGATCTAAGTGGATGCATTAAAGGCTTTAAGATGAATAACTATATTTAAAAGTGTAAGACAGGCAGAGGCAGAGTGAATATCTGAAGCAGGAGAGGCCCTTTTAAAGCACGGTTAAATATGTAAGCCGTAATAGAAAAAGGGGGCGCCAGAATGGATACAAGCTAAAAGTTCCTCACAGCAGCTTTAAGGTATTAAGAGAGCAAAAGAGGAAGAACCAGAGCTCACAGGCATCAGAAAAAGACTTATCAGACATTTAACGCTCACAACTACAGCACCAGAGGGATGGAAGATGGAGAGACACAGCGATGGTCCAGAAAGTGGGCGGAGTTATACAAATCTGGGGGCGGGGTTTTGATGCAGCTTTAAAAATAATAGATATCAGACATTAAACAACTGTCAAATAGCCAAAAATGAGTCACAGAGAGTCATGTCTGAAGACAGAGTGGATAAGAGGATGAACCAGAGCTTGCAGGTTTCCTGGAAGCCGGCCAATCAGAGGAAAGAGGGCGGTCTTAAAGAGACAGGTGCGTAGACAGCTTGTTTAAGACAGCAGCTGATCTAAGTGGATGCATTAAAGGCTTTAAGATGAATAACTACATTTAAAAGTGTAAGACAGGCAGAGGCAGAGTGAATATCTGAAGCAGGAGAGGCCCTTTTAAAGCACGGTTAAATATGTAAGCCGTAATAGAAGAAGCAATCCAATTGTGACTTTGACTTATCATCATTTAGCCTTTGTGTTATTTTCAGGTTGGGTGGATAACATCACTTTATCACAGAGTAATCTTATATATTCTTCAGCACACTGCAGATGACTCTCTTCCAGTCTAGATTAAATTACACACAGCTAATTTCTCCTTTGATTCATGTTATTTATTATATTTTGAGTGATTCCTCGTCCTCGCTGTGCTCAGGGACGCTCGTGTAGGATATCATCTGTTAATGAAGACATTAAACTTACTCTGTGTGTGAATTTAAGAGCGTCTGTGTGTGTGTGTGTGTGTGTGTGTGTGTGCTTTAGCAGCTCATGTGGGCAGGCCATATCATTAAGATAAATTACATAGTGTGTACCCTGCCAAAACAGACACACACACACACACACGCCGCCACACACACATGCTGCAACAAACCCGTCATGGCGCTTAAGGTTGTGTTTTAGCAAAAGGACCATTTTCTGTTTACCCCTCTGGCTCTCTTTGTCTCATTCTCTCTCTATCTCTCCCTCCATCTCTGTCTCTCTTTCAGCACAAAATGCCAAATTGCTCCATTTCTCACTCGCTCCCCTCCTCCCCCAGCTCATCCACTCATCTGGTTATTAACTCCAAACACATTAAACCAACAGTAGTGCTGCGATATTCCCCAGACCATCAGAATAAACTCACACACACACACACACACACAAACAAGCTTAATGCACACACCTGGGTCAAAATGCAAAATGGATTCTGCATGAAAGAACTTCACGCTTTAGGGCCAAAACACAACAAATGTGGGAACTTATTAAAGGAGACGGAGCTGACTCTGAAAATATGTTCTGTGGTGGATGAAGTTTGTGGCTTGCGCTCACTTCAGCAGGCTTACACAGATCATTTTAAGTATTTCCAATGTGGACTTTTGGAAGATGATATGTGTTTAGGAGGATGATATTCTCTCGTGCCAAAAGAAAATCCAGAAATGACTTTTGTTTGCTCGAGGAATTTTGTTCTTGTCAGGCTGAAGAAGCCTCTCGAGCGGCACTCACGACCATCATGCGACGGCAGATGATGATCATAATAATAAAATAGGGGGGGGATTACACTGATCCACTGATATCAGCTCTCTGGTTTGATGTGCAGGAGTGTATTCCAGCAGTCGCTCTGAGCCAGCTTTAGGTTTTTATCTTGGACGGTCTGTAATTAATCATTAATTTATTCAAAGCTGTCCCACTTCTCATGTCTGGGCTCGTCAGATCTCCATCTAGAACAATATTTTACAACAAGCAGGACACGCTGGGGATGACGTCAGGGCGTGTTGGATTGTAGAGGTTGGCGAAAAGGACATGACGTTTTCTCAGGTCATGCACTTTTTTTTCTCAATCAATCAATCAATCTTTATTTGTATAGCGCCAAATCACAACTCCATGAACTGCAGTTTTTAACACTTCTGCATTGGACTCATATTTTTAGACCGGAGGTTGCCGCTTGGCTCCAACTGGGTTCCTGCAGCGAGCCCCAAGTGGTCACTTGAGGAACTGCAGCTTTTTGCACTTCTGCATTGGCTTCAGTTTTCCACTTTGGAGGTTGCAGCTTGGTCTCTTTTTCAATTGTGTCAACATGAAGGCATGTCTAGATTTATAACTACAAGGAAGTAGCCTTCATGGTACAATATTTACATCAGTTTAAGAAAAGTGGTTTAAAATTTAGGTCCCAAAGACTTGCTACCCCCTTCTGTCACCCGAGGTGATTAAGTGTTGCTTCGTACTTTATTTAGCTGCAGAAAATTAGCCACCTAAATCCACATGTGGCTGCTTCCTGTGCTGTTATGCATTAACTTGCTGCTACAGATGCTTCATTATTGTTTACCCTAATCTTAGGAGACATCTGGCAACAAGGAAAGGAGGAAAAATAAAATGTGTATTTGTAAGGTTTTATTTCAAGTTTTATTACTACTTTTGGTGATATATTGACAATAATGCGTACAATATGACATTTTAAATTACTTAAAATAAAAGAAGACACCTTGCGACCCCCCACTAGTGTCTCACAACCCAGCGGGAGGTCCAGACCTCCTCTTTGGGAACCCCTGGTTTGGCAAACAGTACTCACAATGCAAAGGAGGCTATTATCCTCACCATGGCGGACTGTCATAGGAGTAGAAATGATTGTAATGTGAATTTAAGGTTATGATAAGTCAGAATATTTGTTGGTTATTCAATAAATAACATCACAGGAGTTACATGATGTGCATTGGACATAAAGTGCTGCTCTAGAAGTCTAGTTTGGGTTGTTTGGGAACATCTATGATGCATTTCAACACCCAGTAATCTCCCTGTGTTTGAGGTTGTTGAGTTCTGACGTTCCAACGCCTTGAATTACATTTTTCTATGAATCTCAGTCTCAGTGAATGAGCTGCATGTTTATGTTTGGGAGTTTCTTGTTCTTGCAGAAGATCTGCTGTCATTTGATGTTCTGTTTGGACTCATGGTTCCTGAAGCTAATGAGCATCCAAACAAAACCTTCCTGGAGCTCGCATCTGCCGCTTTGGAGCTCCTCCTGCAGCCGACTCATTTAAATCCAGACTGTTATTCCACCACGAAGCGCCGCTCGGGTCACCACTGGGGCACCTTAGCGGGGCTCATTTGCCCCCCCCCCCACCCAGATGGGTGAGATCCTTTTTTCAAACAACACCGTCGCTAATTTAAGATAAACACACCAAGGAAAGAGAGGGGGCCACGCTTTCCCTGACATCGGTGAAATTACCGCCACAGCGACGCCAGCAAGGGGGCAATTTCGGCTCCTCGGAGTTGAGCGAGTGCAGATGAGGCCAGGCGGCTTACTTAACTATGAAAAAACAACAACAGTGCTCAAAGCCTGCGAATAACAAGGCCAGTAAGAGCCCAATCAAATGCTACATTTCCCCTTAAAACACTCCACCTCGCCGCGCAGACAGAGAGACGGAGAAAAATGAGGCACACAGAGCGAGATTGTCATTCAGGGAAGAGAAAATAAAAGGCACGGTAGGTGGCTGTGTTTTTTTTATCTCCTGCAGAAGTACCAGAGAGTGATACTCCTGACTCATCAACCATAAAAACAACTCATTTCAAGGGTAGTGAAGATGAAGCAGGAGATTTGAGGGAGCTGAAGGACAGGAGGAGGAACTCTACACCTTTCCTTTCCCCCCCCCCCCCCTCGAACGCCATCGGCGTCGTCACCGACTGAAGAAGAGAGAGAGAACGAGGAGACAGGTGAAGAGAGAGGGAAGGAGTCATCTCAAGGCTGAGAACGCACAAATACAAAGCGCATGACAAGTGTGTTGGTGTGCAAAAATGAGTTGATTTGGTCTTGGCAGAAGGCTGTCTCTTCAGGCTTTCACAGGCTCAATGTGACTCAGTGAGAAGAGAGAGAGAGAGAGGAACCCAAAGAGGGGAGGAAAAACACACGCAGAGAAAAGCTAGAGACGGGAGCGGAGATGGAGATGGAGTCTGCAGGTGCAAAAAGGTGAAGGACGGCGAACCTTTTAGCAGCGATTCAATGTGAAAACATGATCTTAATAATAACAAATCACCATTCAGATTTACTGCCTCCCCAAAAAGCTTTCACACCCATCAGGAGGAAATGTGTTTGATATAAAGAGAGATCATTCAGAAGAAGAAGAAGAAGAGTCTGTAAACATTTCCAGAAAGTTGGCTCAAAGTAACCGCCGACGAATTACTCACGTCTCACTGAGTCATCCCCGCTTATTCATCTCCTGAAGGCTCATTCACAAATAATCTGTTTCATTCAGTCTGAAGCATAAAGAGGGAGAGATCAGCACACAAAGGAGGATCAATCTGTCAAACGCCCAATCAGCAAAGACGTGACGGTTACTCCCAGCTGACCGGGCCACAGTGTTTTCCAAGTTCCAGTGCACGTTCGGCTGATTTATCCCCAATTAACCCTCCAATCAATCAGATGAAGAACACAGTCTGAGGAGAGGTCGGTGCCAAATGTTGACTCAGTAATCTGAGGAGTCAACAGATCCAGTCTGAGACTTATTAGGATCTCTGGCAAAACCTCAGAAAGCTGTCTGAGTATGACTTAGCTAGGAAAATATAAGTATGCAGAGATGTTTGCATCAAACAAAACAACCTTCAGTTTTTGAAGCAGCATTAACAACGACACCTCCTATCCTATAGGCTAGGATCTTGCTAGCACATTTAAGTGCTGTGTCCACTGCCGCCATTTTTTGCTCTGGCTGCACCCGTTTTCTAATCAAGCCCGATGTGATTCAGTGTTTCCAGTGCTCACGGCCTCCTGATTGACACTACGCTCCCATCATGCAGGCCTGCTCATCGTACCTAAAGTCTCTAAAAGTAGTATGGGAGGTAGAGCCTTCAGTTATCAGGCCCCTCTCCTTTGGAATCATCTACCAGTCAGGGTCCGGGAGGCAGACCCCCTCTCTACTTTTAAGAGTAGGCTTCAAACTTTCCTTTTTGATAAAGCTTATAGTTAGAGCTGGATCAGGCTTGGACCAGGTCTTAGTTATGCTGCTATAGGCTTAGACTGACACACTGGGATCCCTCTCTCTCCTCTCTCTGCCTGTCTCTCACTTTAACTCTTCCTGTCCCATTAAAGTTACTAACCATAGACCTTTCTGGAGTCCCTGAGCTCCCTTGTCTCGTAGGTTCCTCTGGATCTCTGCTGTAGATTCCTTTCTTTCTTTCCCTCTTTCCTTCTTTCTTTCTTTCATTCCCTCTTTCTTTCTTTCTTTGTTTCTTTCTTTCTTTCTTCATTTCATTCCCTCTTTCTGTCTCTATATCATTCCTTCTTCCCTCTGTCCCTCTTTCTTTCTGTCTTTCCTTTATTCACTTTTCCTTTCATACCTTTCCACTTTCTTTCGTCCTTCCTTCATTCTTTCTTTCTCCTATCCATGTTTCTTCATCCTTTATGTCTCCTTTTCTTATCCCATCCTTTCCTTCTGTCATTATTTTACCATTTATCCTCCTCTTTTCCTTTCTTCTGGTCTCCCTCTCTTTTCTCTTTTCTTAGACCTTTCTGGAGTCCCTGAGCTCCCTTGTCTCGTAGGTTCCTCCTGCTGTAGACGTTCTGGACTCCAGCGGCAACAGCTTCTACTACTCGTCTCATCACTATCACCTCTCTCTCTCTTATTCTCCTCTATCCCTCTCTCCAACTCAGTCTCAGCAGATGTGTGTCTAACATGAGTCTGGTCCTGCTGGAGGTTTCTGCCTGTTAAAGGAAGTTTGTCCTCGCCGCTGTAACTAGCTAAATACTGTGAGGTGTAATGCTCATGGTGGATTAAGGTGGGTCAGACTGAGTCTGATCCTGTCTTGGTGTTGGGTCTCTGTTCATAATTTGACATAGAGTGGTCTAGACCTGCTCTGTTTGTAAAAGAGTCTTGAGACTTTTAGGACCAAGTCTGTCACTGCTATCCCTTCCAGAATACATCTTTGTTTAAACAGGAAGTGATCTAATAGAGATATAAATAAATCAACAACACACCTGTGTCATGTCACTTTTTGCAGCCCAAGATATTTAGAGTCTCTCCCCTTAAAAGCTTCATTTTCCAGGCTTAACCAGACAACACATAGAGCCTGTACTCTGGCCTGGTGCACCATGACCCTGACCTTGATATCCTCCCTCCCTCCCTTCATTCATTCATTAACCACAGAAACCAGGAGAAGATAAAATGTGAGCATCAGAGCATCACAAAGTGCACTGAGACATAAGTGATGAAGAGAAACTCGCCCTTAAACGAATAAAATCCTTAATTCAATCCCATTTTTCAGTCAGATGAGTGTTTATCCGCTTCATCCACTCTGATTCATGTTTTGTTTTGGCGTGACACTCGGGGAAACTTCTCTCTACATTTGCTTTACAGTCGGGTGGAAGCGCCACCATCTCTCTTCCTGACGTCCTTCTCTTTCTTTCTTTCTCTCTCTTTACTTTCCTCCCACTCTGCGTGTCTCATCAGGAGTGTCATCAGCCCCCCTCTCCTCCGCTTGAAGCTTGTTAATATGGCAGCGCTATTGTGTGCCCGTTCCTTCCTTCTGTCTCCATTGTTTGCTCTCGCACTTGACGAATTCATCAAAGGCGAGAGAAAAGGAACGGGGAGAAAATAGCTGCAAATCATGCCGATTCGCACAATCGGCTGTGTAAGTCTGACTGGGCGACGCTTTGTCTTCCAACGCTGCAAAAAAATGTGTGTCTGCTTGTGTAATTCTGAACGTATATCATTTGTTCTGCCATTAACGAGGTGAGGTGGCCCACTCAGTCTCTGACTGCTGAGTGTCTGCAGTGTGGAGGTGTCTCTTCAAGAGGTTCTCTACAGGTGTGCGATACGTCTGCAGGAAGGTTTGTGTCAAGATATATTCCTCTAGTGGGGGATCATCATCGAATATCAAAGTCCTGCTTTCAAATCAGGAAAAACTTCACATGCAAAAAAGGGGAAACTTTCAAAAAAGATTGCATGGAAAGAAACCAAACAAGGGGGATGAAGATGGATGAAGAAAAGGGAAGAAGACATGCAGAAAAGTGGAGAGTTGAAAAGAAGAAACCCAGAAAGAGGGACGGAAATGTAAGGGAGAAAAGGAGGGAGGAGAAAGGACGTTAGAAAGATGGAAACAGGGTTAAGGTAAAGAAAGAAGTAAGGAAAGATGATGAGTGTCTGCAGTGTGGAGGTGTCTCTTCAAGAGGTTCTCTACAGATGTGCAATACGTCTGCAGGAAGGTTTGTATTCGTCTAGTGGGGGATCATTCACCGAATATCAAAGTCCTGTGTCCAAATCAGGAAAAACTTCACATGCAAAAAGGGGGAAACTTTCAAAAAAGAATGCATGGAAAGAAACCAAAACAAGGGGGATGAAGATGGATGAAGAAAAGGGAAGAAGACGTGCAGAAAAGTAGAGAGTTGAAAAGAAGAAACCCAGAAAGAGTGAGGGAAATGTGAGGGAGAAAAGGAAGGAGGAGAAAGGACATTAGAAAGATGGAAACAGGGTTAAGGTAAAGATTGAAGTAAGGAAAGATGATGAGTGTCTGCAGTGTGGAGGTGTCTCTTCAAGAGGTTCTCTAGAGGTGTGCGATACGTCTGCAGGAAGGTTTGTGTCAAGATATATTCCTCTAGTGGGGGATCATTCACTGAATATCAAAGTCCTGCGTCCAAATCAGGAAAAACTTCACATGCAAAAAAGGGGAAACTTTAAAAAAAGAATGCATGAAAAGAAACAAAACAAGGGGGATGAAGATGGATGAAGAAAGGAGAGATGTGCAGAAAAGTGGAGAGTTGAAAAGAAGAAACCCAGAAAGAGGGAGGGAAATGTAAGAGAGAAAAGGAGGGAGGAGAGAGGACATTAGAAAGATGGAAACAGTGTTAAGGTAAAGATTGAAGTAAGGAAAGACCATGAAGAAAATGATACGATGGAGAGGAGAAAGGATAGAAATGGAGTCAAGAAGAAGAAGGCACAAGAGAGATTTAAAAGCGGACAGTAGGAATAGAGAAAGTAAAAGAAAGAAAAGAAATAAGATCTAAATCTAGATCAGGAAAGGAAACCCCTCAGACATCAGATCTGCATCCCCGAGTCCCTCCTCTGAGTGTCTTAAGTGCATGTGTCCATCCTTGTCCTACCTTTGCTCTGTGGAGGGTTCTGGCTGCGGTCTCGAAGTATGTTGATCTGGTACACGGCTCCGTACGGCTCGAACAGCTCCTTCAGCTCCTTCTCCGACCAGGAACGGGGGATCTGACCCACGAACATCTTGATGGCGTCCGGGTCTGGCTGGTCCGAATGCTCCAGCGCCCCGTTCATCTTCCCGGCCGTGCCGTTACTGTTTGGAAAGAGAGGAGACAGAACGTTAGGATCTGAGCAATAGATATGCACATGAGCGCTGCTTTCATTTCACAGAAGAGGATTCGATATCTGGTGATTCTTCAAGGCTTCTTTGTTCATGTGAAAACCAGCAAACTGTCATTTCATCTCTTTTTGAAACAACAAACTCTCCTCTGCAAAAGCACATGGGAGGCGCTGGTCTGCTGCTGCTTGGTTCACCATGGTTTGTCTTGTTTTTGTGTGAGAGAAACATGCATATCATCTGCAAAGAATCAAACTTATCGATGCAGGAGCAGTCGAGCAACACTGATGTTCTTACATGCAAAGAGGCTGTCTTTAAGTGAAGTAAGGTAGCTTTAAAGAGAGTGATATCAGGCTGTTTCTGGTCTCTAAACAGACGTCTTGTCCCTACCAGAGAGATATTTCTCTGTTGAGATTATTTCCAAAATGTTGACAGACTTCAGCGGACGTTTGGTTCAAAGAAACAGAAAATAAAGGAACACTTGCTCCTTCAGTTTGTCTGGTAAATGGTCTAAAACCCCAAATTTGAGATTCATTGTTTTAAATGCAATGAGATGATCAGAAAAGGGGAACAAGCTCAAAACAACTAACTGACAAAATATTCACAAGGCTGAAAAAACACATCAAAAACATTCAAAACGGTTCAAATTTCACACACAATCACAGACTGGCTCGCATTCTCTGAAAACAGAGTCCAGAATCCTGATTTCAAATTGATGTAGGTCACAAAAAGTACAAAAACTCCTCCAGCGATTCATTTTCAACACGGCGGCCTCTAAAAGAGAATTCAGGCCATCACAGGGACGCTGAACCTCAGAGAGAGACGCACTCGTACAATCCTCTCTGCAGCTTTTACAATACAGGTTTACAGACTGATATCTATGAAGCTGGGAACTTTTATATAAGATCTCCAGACGCATGCAAAAGTGATATATCACTGTGACCCTGAGTGTTGTGTTTGATAGTGAAGATGCAGGAGAAGTTGTACTCAGGATGCTTGTTGATCTGTGCTGTAGGACCGAGCTGTTTGTGCAACAGACGACTACAAAAACTCTCTAGGAACTGAAATCTGACTTCATCTTATATTTATGGACATTTATCTGACAGACTCTACTTTTCACAGACTGGATGTCATGCAGGGTCACTATTTACAGGACTACGGCTAAACTGGGTTAGCTGTTTCTTCCTCCAGACTTCAAACTGTCAAACTTCTACAGGAGCTAATTGTCCTCATGCTTATCACTTCAAATTCAGTTAGCATACAGTAACAGCTGCCTCTAACTATGAAGCATCCAGTTAGCTACACCAATGGAGGCCAGAATATTAGCTATACAAGCTAGGTTAGCACTAAAGGGGAGCATGCTTCAAACTTGTACCAACTAGCTGGGGCTAACCACTGAAACACGCTAATCATTTTCTAACAGCAAGCTAGACGTTTAAATATTATGTTACATCCAGTGAGGACAACAACATTAGCATTTGCTAGATTAGCTTTTTAAACAAGCAGGCGTCTTAGCTAGCTTCTTCCTCCCTATAGCATTCAACTTTAACCGATTTAATGCAGCTGAAAATGCTTAAGCTAGTATCCATTTGTCAGGTCACACGTAGAGAGGACACAGTCACAACTGCCCATGAGTGAAGCGTTGTTTGTTATGCTAGCTGATGGAGGCTGCAACATTAGCTGGGTTAGCAAAACAAGCTAGCAGGCTGCACAGGAATGAGTTCTTCCCTAGCGATGACTTCAAACTCTCATAGGTTGAGTGAAGCTAACTACCTCTGTGTCTCAGAAACAACTAGCCGGGGCTAACCACTGAAACACGCTAATCATTTTCTAACAGCAAGCTAGATGTTTAAATATTACGTTACATTTAGAGAGCACTACAACATTAGCATTAACTAGAATAGCCTATCAAACGAGCAGGCGTCTAGCTAGCTACTTCCTCCCTATAGCATTCAACTTTAGCCAATTTAATGCAACTAACAGCAGTGCTTAAGCTAGCCGCTATCTTTTAGGTCACACTTTGAGAGGACACGTTGACAACTCCCATTAGAGGGAGGCGTTGTTTGTTATGCTAGCTGATGGAGGCTGCAACATTAGCTGGGTTAGCAAAACAAGCTAGCAGGCTGCACAGGAATGAGTTCTTCCCAAACTATGACTTCAAACTCTCACAGGTTGAGTGAGGCTAACTACCTCTGTGTTTCAGAAACAACTAGCTGGGGCTAACCACTGAAACACGCTAATCATTTTCAAATAGCAAGCTAGATGTTTAAATATTACGTTACATTTAGAGAGCACTACAACATTAGCATTAACTAGAATAGCCTATCAAACGAGCAGGCGTCTAGCTAGCTACTTCCTCCCTATAGCATTCAACTTTAGCCAATTAAATGCAACTAACAGCAGTGCTTAAGCTAGCCGCTATCTTTTAGGTCACACTTTGAGAGGCAGGTTGACAACTCCCATTAGAGTGAGGCGTTGTTTGTTATGCTAGCTGATGGAGGCTGCAACATTAGCTGGGTTAGCAAAACAAGCTAGCAGGCTGCACAGGAATGAGTTCTTCCCAAACTATGACTTCAAACTCTCACAGGTTGAGTGAAGCTAACTACCTCTGTGTCTCAGAAACAACTAGCCGGGGCTAACCACTGAAACACGCTAATCATTTTCAAATAGCAAGCTAGATGTTTAAATATGTTACATTTAGAGAGTACTACAACATTAGCATTAACTAGAATAGCCTATCAAACGAGCAGGCGTCTAGCTAGCTACTTCCTCCCTATAGCATTCAACTTTAGCCAATTAAATGCAACTAACAGCAGTGCTTAAGCTAGCCGCTATCTTTTAGGTCACACTTTGAGAGGACACGTTGACAACTCCCATTAGAGTGAGGCGTTGTTTGTTATGCTAGCTGATGGAGGCTGCAACATTAGCTGGGTTAGCAAAACAAGCTAGCAGGCTGCACAGGAATGAGTTCTTCCCTAGCGATGACTTCAAACTCTCACAGGTTGAGTGAAGCTAACTACCTCTGCGTCTCAGAAACAACTAGCCGGGGCTAACCACTGAAACACGCTAATCATTTTCAAATAGCAAGCTAGATGTTTAAATATTACGTTACATTTAGAGAGCACTACAACATTAGCATTAACTAGAATAGCCTATCAAACGAGCAGGCGTCTAGCTAGCTACTTCCTCCCTATAGCATTCAACTTTAGCCAATTTAATGCAACTAACAGCAGTGCGTAAGCTAGCCGTTATCTTTTAGGTCACACTTTGAGAGGACACATTGACAACTCCCATTAGAGTGAGGCGTTGTTTGTTATGCTAGCTGATGGAGGCTGCAACATTAGCTGGGTTAGCAAAACAAGCTAGCAGGCTGCACAGGAATGAGTTCTTCCCTAGCGATGACTTCAAACTCTCATAGATTGAGTGAAGCTAACTACTTATGTGTGCGAGCTAACCCTTCAGTGGAGTCTCATGTAGCTATTTCCTACAAGCTAGCACATGTGCTGCTGCCTCTGAGCTTCAGTGTGTTAATGTGCAAAGACTTAAAACCTCTGATACTGTTGGAAAATGGAAAATGGAGAACGTCTGCTTGTAAAGTTTTGCGGTTTACACAGAACATGTATTCTATATGTTTGACTTGTTGACGTGTTGTGTTGCACTCTGTGACCACGAGCAGACTCCAGTGTTAGCCTGCTGTTGTCTCTGCATGTGTGAATGTTTGTGCAAGTCTGCATGCATGGCTGGATGCTGAATAAGCAGCATGCAGTGTGTGTGTTAATGTAAGGTTGTGTGTGTGTGTGTGTGTGGGGGGGGGGGATTAGCCTGCAGAACCAGACTCCAGTGAACCTCCGCGGGCCCTCTAACAGGACACAGATGCTTACAAGCAGATCGCTCTGGTTATATTTCCACATCTGGGATGCATATGAAATGGAGGTGAAGTGCTTTCACCCTTTTCAACCGGCGGAGCTACAACACTTATCTTCACAAAACACACTCGTGCGTCCACGTGTTGGGAATGCTAACTCTCTCTTCTTCTTCTTCTCCTTTTTTTTTTTCTCCTCCCGCACAAATAAAAGGCGAGGAAATGCTTTCAACGGCGAGGCCCCTAACCGTGATGAGAGCGGCACCCGAGCATGCACGAGGCGAAGTGTGACTGTGTTTTGAGGACAATCAAACGGCTTCAAACACACACATTAACACACACACGCACGCACACACACACACACATCACACTGCCATCAAGGCCTGTGGTCTATTTAAGATGGCTGAAAACCAATTTAATGAAACCAAAGTCAATCACTGTGCGGTTTTATTGCTCTACTTTCGCTTTTGTTATTCTCTGCAGGAGAACGAAAGAGCATTATCTTAAGAGGCAAAAACAAAACAAAGCCAAATCCTGAGCTTGGTTAGCTGACAACACTAATACCAGCCAATAAAGCTCAGTGAGAGAGAGAGAAAGAAGGAGGGAGGGAGGGAGGGAGGGAGGAAGACGTGAAGGAGGAGAAAGATATTGCAAGGGAGGAGAGAAAAAAGCACATCCAGACCTTTGAACGCGGGCCATCCATCTTTTGCAGAAAGAGCCGAGGCGCTCAGCAGAAACGCCCAATTCTTTAAAGGACTTAAAGGACATGTCAAATAAAACGCCACGACCGGAGAAGGAGTCAACGAGCCAGACCAGCGCTAACAGTCCTGGGGGCAGCAACCGCTCCTCCGCTAAGCTGTCCGATAAATCGCAAGGAGGGCCCCCGAGGGTGGGGAAGGAAGGGAGGGAAGGAAGGAAGGAGGGAAGGAAAGAGCGGCGGCGACAGCGGAGGTGTTACTGCCCGCCGATCACTCGCTGATGTCTCGCCACAAAAAGCAGATTATCAGACGAGGCTTGGCGGTGGCTGGGTTCAGACTGCTGCACATCACACTGTGACACACACACACACACACCAAGAATCCAGAATAGCTGGAGACAATCCCTCATTGTTGGCTGTTTATGCGAGGCCTGCAGGGATTGAGCGAGTCCACGGGGGAGACGATACAATAGCTGGGTGTCAGAGGACACTGTCCGCCATTCACTCTCCCCGGCTAAGACAATGAACGGCCCTCACACTTGCAGCCATAAGGCGTACGAGCGCTTACAGAACTGCCCCTGTGTAGATTGCATGCTCTGCCCCCCCCCCCCCCCCCCCCCCCCCTAGGTGCTTGGAAGTAGGTGACTCTCTCCTCGCTACAAAGGAATGAGCGCCGCCTCTCTCTCTCTCCCCGTCGCCCCCGTGGCCAAGACTGACAAGGTGTTATTGCGAGGCAGACACCGCTTTAACGCGTGTGTGTAGATGTTTGTGCGAGGAGTGTGGAGCTCAGCAGGAGAGTGTCCTGGGGCTCGGATTAAGTCGTTGAGTGGATCCACTCCTGCCATCTCCCTCCCCTCTTTTTCTCCCATCCTCTTCTTCTTCTTCTTTTTCTCCCTCTCCCTCTCAATTTGAGCCAATTGTTTGCCTTAATGGCTTAACTATTGCTTCCATCACTCCAGTCTCCCTGCAGCACAGGGCCGTGACTGAGGGCTGATCCACACTGAGCCTGTGTGTGAGTGTGTGTGAGTGTGTGTGTGTGTGTGTGTTAAGTGTCTGAAGCAGATGCTGAGCGCTGTTATTCCCTCACCTCACTCTCACATTAGACAGCAGGCGGGTTCATCCAAACCACAGCTGCACAATATTGACCATAAAACCTTACGACAGTTATTTATTTATTCATTAGATGTCTCTGTTTTACACTCTCGGCTCTTCAAACCTCCCCTTTATTTAAGGGATTGTTCAACATCTTGGCACAGAGACTAATTGGCCGAGATAAAAAGATCAATATCAATCTAGTGTGTTGTCAGGATGTGGTTAGCCTAGCTTAGCACTCATGAAAAACATCTGCCCAAAGAAAAGATCGCTTTATTACCTCCAAAAATCTTTAAGGCCACACTATACATTCCATCTTCGGCCTGCTCTTTGCACCTAAAGTCTCTAAAAGTAGTATGGGAGGTAGAACCTTCATCTACCAGTCAGGGTCCGGGAGGCAGACACCCTCTCTACTTTTAAGAGTAGGCTTCAAACTTTCCTTTTTGATAAAGCTTATAGTTAGAGCTGGATCAGGCTTGGACCAGGTCTTAGTTATGCTGCTATAGGCTTAGACTGACACACTGGGATCCTGTCTTTCCCTCTCTCTCCTCTCTCTGCCTGTCCTCTCACTTTAACTCTTCCTGTCCCATAAAGTTACTAACCATAGACCGTTCTGGAGTCCCTGAGCTCCCTTGTCCTCGTAGGTTCCTCTGGATCTCTGCTGGAGATTCCTTTTTTGGGGTCTGTTATTCTTTCTTTCTTTCGTTCTTTCGTTCTTTCTTTTCTTATCTTTTTTTCTTCTTTCTTTATGATTTCTTTATTCTTCTTTGTTTCTTGTGTTCTTTTTTTCTTCTTTTCTTCTTTTTATTTTTTTTTCTTTTTTTTCTTTCTTCTTTCTTTATTTTACCTTCTTTAATTATTTCTTTATTCTTCTTATTAATTCTTCTTTCTTTCCTTTTTGTTTGTTTGTTTGTTTCTTTACTTCCTTCATTCTTCTTTCTCTTTTCTCTTTTTCTTTCCTTCTTTTTTCTTTTCTTTCTTTCTTCTTTCTTTATTTCTTTTCTAATTATTTTCTATTCTTTCTTATTTATTTCTTTCTTCTTCTTTCTTTTTTCTTCATTTTTGTTTGTTGTTTGTTTCTTTCATTTATTTATTTTTCTGTGTTTTTTTTTGTTTTCATTTTTGTTTGTTTGTTTGTTTCTTTAATTCTTTCGTTCCTTTTCTGTTTCTTTTTTTTTCTTTCTTTTTTTTTTTCTTTCTATTTCTTCTTTTCTTTTCCCTTCTTTAATTATTTCTTTCTTTCTTTATTCATTCTTTATTCTTTCTTTTTTTTCTTTCTATTTCTTTCTTTTTCTTTTCTTCACTTTTTATTCTTTCTTATTTTTCTTATTTCTTATTTTTTCTTTTTTCTTTATTCTTTCTTTATTCTTTCTTTCTTTCTTTCTTTCTTTCTTTCCTTTTTGTTTGTTTGTTTGTTTCTTTACTTCCTTCTTTCTTTCTTTATATATTTCTCTCTTTCTTTCCTTCTTTCTTTCTTTTCTTTTTCATTTCTTTCCTTCTTTCTTTCTTTCTTTCTTTCTTTCTCTAATTCTTTCTTTCCTTCTTTCTTTCTTTCTTTCTTTCTTTCTTTGTTTCTTTGTTTCTTTCTTTCTTTCTTTCTTTCTTTCTTTCTTTCTTTCTTTCTTTCATTTTTGTTTGTTTCTTTCTTTCTTTCCTTCCTTCTTTCTTTCTTTCTTTCTCTAATTCTTTCTTTCTTTCCTTCTTTCTTTCTTTCTTTCTTTCTTTCTTTCTTTCTTTCTTTCATTTTTGTTTGTTTGTTTGTTTCTTTTATTCTTTCTTTCATTCCTTCTTTCTTTCTTTCTTTCTTTCTTTCTTTCTTTCTTTCTTTCTTTCTTTCTTTCTTTCTTTCTTTCTTTCTTTCTTTCTTTCATTCCCTCTCTCTTTGTTCTTTTTATGTTTCTTCATCCTTTATGTCTTCTTTCTGCTACAACTACTACTATCCGTCTCCCCACTATCATCTCTCTCTCTCTTCATCTCCCTCTATCCCTCTCTCCAACTCGGTCTCAGCAGATGTGTGTCTAACATGAGTCTGGTCCTGCTGGAGGTTTCTGCCTGTTAAAGGAAGTTTGTCTGATGTTGGGTCTTTGTTAATAATAGAACATAAGTGTAAACGCCTCTAAAGATGCTGTAATGGAGAGGTGTGAGCCCCAAACTGCCAGGTGCTGTTTGGGCCTCATTGCCTTGCTGATACCCTTGGAAGTAAATTGGCACGTCTTCAGCAACCAGCCCAAGCCAGGTACTTGCAGAATGAGCCACTGTCACCCCCCTGTAAACTACAAGTAAACTTCTGCTTTACACGAGTCTGTGATTAGGTTATTTTCCAGAAAGCCACCCTCACTTTGAAAACCTTGTTCTCAGTCTGACAGTGGACACAGTTTAAGATTAAAGGAGGTTGTCCTCACGGCACAGAGGTGCTTGCTGTTGCACAAACCTGCACTTGCAGAATATTTCTTTCCAGTTATTCTAACAGGCATGTTTTGCCTCTATTAGACTGAAAATATAAGCCTCAGAATATGGGACTTAAATGCACCAAAGAAAACAAAGTCCCACATGCAGCTCGGTTTGCAGCGGACGTCTTCTGAACACAATGATTCATCACTGTCACAGACACCGAGTCCAAACACTTCACATGCTCCTGGAACAAAAGATGACAACTTCCTCAGGAGGAAAAATGTCTCTCTCTGTTTTTTTATTTTGGACTGATCCTTCAAGACAACAAAGTCATGCAATCACACAAACAAAGCAAGAGCTAAAGGCTGCAGCAGATCAGCAACGTCCATCAACATGTCGTTGAGACTGTCAGAAGCAGAAGCTAACACAAGATGACGTGTTAAGGATCATGTTGCAACCATTATAGCCGTGTTGCTGCTGCAGGCTGAGGCAATCTAACAAGCTTAGCAACACTTATGCATCAAGAGATGTAAAAAGTAGGGTTCAAGTTACATAAATATAGAGATGTCATTAAAGTGACACAGCAATAATTGCAGGATATTAAGAAAGGAAAGAAGAAGAAACTGCAGAAGAAGCTCCGCCCCCAAGGATGAAGAACAAACGGTGACAGTGACAAGCTACCAGGAATACTTGAACAGCCTGCTACTCCTTCTGTCTGCCTTGTTCACAGCTGGAGTCCACATACAGATGTGCTACTAAAGGACAGGAAGAGAGAGAGAGGGAGAGAGGGGGAGAGGGGGCGAGCAAGGCAGGTGAGAGTGGGAATCAAAGAGAGTGAGAAAGAGGAGGAGACAGATGCAGATGAGCCAGGGTCCAGGAGTAAGTACAGCTCAGAGCTCAGCGTGGGCTCCATCTGAAACCAGGCACACCTACACACATGCATACACACCTACACACATGCATACACACCTACACACATGCATACACACCTACACACATGCATACACACAGCGCACAGTTCAGCCCGGCTGCGTTGATCCCCCTGCTGTTTCTCCCTTCTGTTTCTGCTCTAAAACACACATCCGCTCTGACTCCCCTAACCCCTAAATCGCAGCACACACACACACACGTCACAAAACAACCCCTCATACTCCCACACACACTCACACTCACACACACTTCAGTGGGCATACACAGTGGCTGAGCTGTCACACACTTCCTCTCATTGGCAGTGTGTTTGCAGGGTGTGTAACGGTCCCACAGGGGAACTAATCTTGTTGACAAGCAGAGTGAGAAACATCAGCGCCCCCCCCCCTCCTTCTCCCCGAGGGAGCAGGGCAACCAAGGTCAGCTACACACACACACGCATACACACCCACACACACACACGCACACAGCGACATGTTAACACACACTTACAGAGCTGGACAACCACAGATCCTCACAGGTGCACACCTTGACGGATTCTTACACAGGACACAAAGTGTGGAGGATGCTGAAACAGCAGCAGAGACATCCTGACACACACACACACACTCACACACACACACACCTACATCATGTTGTAACTTTATATTGATTTGTTGTCTGTGTCCCTGAGGAACATCTGAGGCTGAAAACTGTTTATTTTTCAGACATTTACTCAACCTTTGCTTCTCTATCAGATATTTAAATATGAGTCTTAATGTAGAAATGTCTGTGTCCTCTATCATGTGTTCACTGGTTCGTGCACCACCATTTTTGAAGCCTTCAGTTTGGTATTTTCGCTGCTGCTGTCCTGTTTTTCTAACCATGGTCATGCTGAGACGAGAGGTTTGAGCTGAAAAGGAGCAGATTAGAAAAACGGACATGTGCTGAGTTAGCAAAGTGCATCCGTTCCTGCCTTTCATGCACGCTCAAACTGGACGGCAAATACAAGCCGCCCTCTAAAGAGCGTCTTTCAGATCAGTACACGAGACATGTTTAAGGTAACTACAGTAAAGACTTGTCAGACTGCAGGAGACCAGAACACTGGGTAGCTCGTTCAGTGACAGACTTCTTCACCTGCGGTGTCTCACAGAGAGATACCGCAGGTCTCTTCTTCCTGCAGTGGTCAGACTCTATAACCAATAACAATTACATCACTAAAACGGACTCATGCAATACGTCTTTCTACCCATCTTCCCAGTTCTGTTCTGTACATTGTTTATACTAGGCTACAAGTCTGTGCACATTTTCACTGCATGATTGGTTTTGGAATTATTTGTAAATTTACTTATGTTGTAAGATATGCTTATTTTTACTTCTTTAATTTTAATTGCTAAACACTTTTTAATAATTGATATTTTATAGGCTCTTGTTTACTTTCCAAAGCCTGCGGTATGCAGCCAGCCTGAGTGTATTCCAGGTGCATGATCTTATAAACCCAAAGCATGCCATGCTGGCTCAGCTGATCCATATCCTGTATAATAAATGGACATAGTCTCTGTGGGTGCCATATTGGAAATGCTGAACTCAACCCTAGCTTCTGTGGAGCCAGTGTGAGGTAAAGAGGCGGGCCTTTAGCCTCCTCGCTAACAGCTACAGTGTTCCCACCTGTCAATCAAGTCAGCCACGCCCTTATTTGGGCAAAACTTGTAAACTTGTAAATTCCCCAATAGAGAAATGAGCTCTTCAGACCTGAACTGTTTTTTGAACCAGGCTGTAAACACGTTTATTTCTGCTGTAAAGATCGTCTTCTTTGAATGGGTGTGTATGTGGTTTCCTGTGTTTCTGCAGCCAGCCTCTAGTGGACACTTGAGGAACTGCAGTTTTTAACACTTCTGCATGGGCTTCATATTTTAAGAGTGGAGGTTGCAGCTTGTCAGAAACGCTGCAACGTCCTGCAGAACAGAATGAGCTTTAAGTGCTTATGTGCTTCAAACAACAAACTTATGCTTTAGTTTTTGATTTTGTATAGGGTATTTTGGGGCTTTTGTGCCTTAGTTTGTAGAGACATGACAGTGCATGGAGGAGAGAAGTATGACATGCAATAACGCCACATTTGTGCAAAAAAGAGAGGTGTAAAATCCTCATGCATTGAAAGAAACAGAGTCCTCTGAGGAGGAATCACTCTGTGTTATCTGTAAGAAGAAGCCGAACACTTAAAACCTTTTTTTCTCCTCTCACTTTGAAACTTGCTTCAGTCATGAATATTTAATGTCACTGAGAAACACAGTGAAGCCAAGTTTTCAGGGGCTTAAAAAACGAGCTCTTCTCCCCGACATGATAAACACAACCCCACTCCGAGGCATCGCTCTCTCTCTCTCACACACACACACACACACACACACACACCTATACAACCCTGACACAGAACACCTGCACGAGAGCCACGAGCGGAGATTTACACACACAATTCATTTCACATTTCATAGTCCTGAATATTTTCTGCTGCTGTATCGAACTGTAAACAAGATTAGCAACTTCCACACAACACAACATAACAGGCGTGCCTTTTTTCCCAGAATCCCGCTCTGTAACTGATTCTGTTGTCGGATTAGTGACTCAAACTAAATGAGCGGCGTACTGTATCGACTGATTTATTTGGAACACTCGGCTGTAAGTGAGTTACAGTGAGGTAAAGCGGCTCCCGGGGGCCTTGTTCCAGCCAAACAAAGGGAGGGAGTGTGATATTGCCTGTGTGTGAGTGTGTGTGATTCACTTGAACTTTACAATAAGCAATATTCCACCCACCTCGGGTACATCACCGGGACGACAGCCACCGGTTAGTCACGTGACAATCACCGCCGGAGAGCAGATTTGATGGCGCTAACACCTCTGACTAACTATGACCTCCTGAATAAAAACACTTCTGTGCACGCCTGCATGATTGCCTTCATGTGTGTGTGCGTGTGTGTACATGTGTGTGTGTGCATTTGTGGTTGCCATCGAGACGCAGCGGCACATGCAACACGGGGAAACGATCAGATAAATGTCACAGTACCTAATGAAGCTGCACCGTTGCCCTGACGCTCAGCTAGCTCTACTATAACGAGCTACTGCACGCCATAGCTCACTAATGAGGAAGACACACACACACGCACACACGACTACATGTATGTGCACACAGTAAGAAGAAAACACACTGATGCATGGCAAACGTCTTGGAAAAACAGAGGAGGAAGATGCTTCGTTTCTGCAAGATGAAGGCTGTCTTTGATTCATAAAACACACCTTGATATGTAGAGATGAATGCATGCTATATGTGAAGTAGGGCTGCCAAGATTAGCCGACTAGTCACGATGACGTCTGCGATCAAAATCGTCAGTGCCTTCTTTAATAATCGACGTCGTCGTGCACTTTTTGAAGCTTTGTTTTTCTCTTGAAACTGCCGCTGTACCTTCCACTGTCTTGTCTGCCTTTCTGACCTTGTCGCACATGCTCAGTAGTGGTAATCGGGGTCAGCCGTGATGTCAGAAGTTATGCCCAAAAAGTAGAAGTAGAAGTAGAAGAAGAAGTAGAAGTAGAAGTAGAAGTAGAAGAAGTAAAAGTAGAAGTAGAAGTAGAAGAAGTAGAAGTAGAAGTAGAAGTAGAAGTAGAAGTAGAAGTAGAAGTAGAAGAAGAAGAAGAAGAAGAAGAAGAAGAAGAAGAAGAAGAAGAAGAAGAAGAAGAAGAAGAAGAAGAAGAAGAAGAAGAAGTAGAAGTAGAAGTAGAAGTAGAAGTAGAAGTAGAAGTAGAAGAAGAAGTAGAAGTAGAAGTAGAAGTAGAAGTAGAAGAAGTAGAAGTAGAAGTAGAAGTAGAAGAAGTAGAAGTAGAAGTAGAAGAAGAAGACATGCACTTAGGGAGAGATGTCAGAGTGAGGATGCTGCCATCAACCAGCGCACCCCAAGCAGTTGGGGGTCCAGTGCCTTGCTCAAGGGCATCTCGGCAGTGCCCAGGCAAGTGAACCAGCACCTCTCCAGCCACCAGTCCACTTGCCAAACTCCGTCCATACTGGGACTCGAGCTGGCGACCCTTCAGTTCCCAAGTCAAGTCCCTATGGACTGAGCTACTGCCGCCCCCAGTACGACGGCGATGCACGAGCATTAGCTGCTAACATTAACATCAACAGTGAGTTATTTACTTAGTATTCATAGTGCAACTATACACAGTGCATAGTTTTTGGATCCATTTTACAATGCACTAAACATTTACAGCTAAAAATGTTTAAAGGCCAGAGTTGTGCCTTCATGTTATTTTGCACTATCACATTAAAAGATGTCAGAAATGCTGCTACAAGCTGCAACGTTCATTAAATGTTGAATGAACTATCATCTTAATTGTCTTTATTTTAAGTTAGCACATGCCTTAAAGGTGACATATTCTGCTCTTTGTCATCAACATATATTGGTCTAAGAGGTCCCCAAAACATGTCTTTAAAGTTTATTGCTCAAAAAAACACTTTGAAATCAGATTCCGGTCTGCCTGTAAACCGCTCTTCTTCAGCCCTGCTCAGAACAGGCTGTTTTCTGTGTCTGTGCCTTTAAATGAGAATGAGCTCTCTGACCACGCCCCCTCAGGAAGTGGGTGTGTCCTCGGCTGTCCAGCACGGCTGCTCACAGACCCGCGTTACTTCAACCCTCCGAATCTGATCCAGAATCTGATCCTGACGGAGAGGCGCCTGCAGCAGGACCTTTCTGAACCATTGGTCACAGATTTAGTGTTTCTTGTTGTTTTATTTGTCAGCATGTCGACGTGTGTCTTGGTACACAGCTACCAACATGTAGCTATGTGGCTATGCTAACTAGCGCTAGCACTTTTCCATGGAAAACTAAAAATCATCCACTAGATCTTCAAATCTGCAGACGTGGGGAGTCAAACCGACCTTTGTGTTTATTAAGACAGCCTACAACTAGCATGCCTCCCTCCTAAGCTCCTTGTTAGCACACATGTGTGCAGGGAATGAAAAACGGAGGAGGGGTTGAGTTGTATTTTATACAGTCTATGGGCTGAACAAGCTCCTGATGATGCACTGAAATGCATGACACTGCATGGACAGTAAACATGCATTGTAGCGGCTGTAGCGGTCTGCCTGTAGTTATGGACAGGAAAGACATGCAGCAAATTTGATGATGTCATCAGTGTAAAAATGCAAAGTCAGAGGCCTCAGCTTCTCAGTGCAAACTAAAAACTGCCTCATCCTGTGGCAGTCTTTATTCTAAATCAATATAAGCAGGGTTATAAAACCCGTCTCCCCCTGCAGACGCCTGTTTTTATGCTCAGTCGCTCTCTCTTCCTCTCCGCTTGCTTTCACCGTGTGAAAACCTCGGCAGCTCTCATCACAAGAGGACCTTGTTGTGCGTAGTGTCCTCTTACAGCGTGAGACAAAAAAGTCTTAGAAATGAAATCCAGGTGTGAATCATCTTAAACAGATCTGCTCTCTTTGGAGGAATAAATAAACACACGCATCCCAGCTGACACCTCTAAAGCAGAGACCAGCGCTCCACTGAAAACCTGCATGTGAAGGAGGTCACCGCGTCTCTTTTCAAGCCGAAGGTTTTACTTAACTGTTTAAATGTTAATAAAAGAATCAGAGTTTTTCTGATGAATGAGCTTCATTCAAATTCAAATCCGACTCTCGTCTGCAGCTCGTCTGCATGATGGAGTTTCAGAAAGGAGACCAGGACTGGGGATTAGTCACAGTGAGACCTCCTCCTGTGGTTCATGTTCTCCCCTGAGGTTCAGGAGACGGTACGGTGAAGAAGAGCGTCACACAGGAGGAGGAGGAGATCCGGTCGGAGAGAGTCACAGCTGAACTCTGAACTCTATGAGCGCTCTCTATAGGTGGACTCATCTCAGTCCTGCAGACTACAGACCTTCAGTTCTACTCAGAGCTTGGTTTATATTTAAAAACCAGACCACAGTCTCAGACTTCAGGATGTTTTATCAGCCGTTTTATCTGAGCAGACTTTGGATGATGGATATAAATATCACTCAGCGCTAACAGGAAGTCACAGACTCACTGTTACAAGGTGAAGGATCATGATTTCCATCAGGGCCTGCAGAGTCAGGGACATCTTTAAGTCTCTTCTTTTTAAGACTCACTTTTACAGACTTGCTTTTTATGTGACTTCACCTTTTTATTTGTAATAATATCTTTTAATTTAAATTAAAGTAATTAATTTGAATATATTCATTTTATTGTATTTAACTTAGTAAGATGCATTTCTTTTCTTTTATTAAACTAATTCATTTGAATGTTTTTATTTTATTTTAATTAATTGATTTATTAAATGTATTTATTTTAATTTATTAAACTCATTTATTTTAATGTTTTAATTTAATTTCATTTAACTAATTTATTTGTTTTTTTATTTAGATTATTTAATAGAATGTATTTCTTTTATTTTATTGATTTATTAGATGTATTTATTTTAATTCATTAAACTCATTTATTTTAATGTTTTAATTTAATTTAATTTAACTAATTTATTTAAAAAAATTGATTTTATTTAGATTATTTAATAGAATGTATTTATTTTAATTAATTGATTTATTAGATGTATTTATTTTAATTTATTAAACTCATTTATTTTAATGTTTTAATTTAATTTAATTTAACTTATTTATTTTATTTTATTTATATTATTTAATAGAATGCATTTATTTAATTTAATTGATTTGTTATATGTATTTATTTTAATTTATCAAACTCATTTATTTTAATGTTTTAATTTAATTTGATTTAACTTATGTATTGGAATGTATTTTCTATTTTATCAAACTAATACATTTGAATTTATTTAGTAATTCTTTATTGTTTTATCATTTCCTCTTTCATAAATTATTTTAATGTTTTAAATCTATCTTTTTCTATTTGAACAGTTTATTTTTGGTAATATTTTTGTGTGTTTATTTATTTATTATTTTTTAACCTCTGTAACAAAGATTTATTGGTCTACTGTTTCATCTCTTTATTTTATTTTGTTTAATTTAATCACATTTTTATTTTTAGTATTATAAGAATTTTCTGTATTGTTTTTTTTTGTCAAAAATGTTTATTTTTAAAGGTGCTATAAAAAAAATATTACAGATGTTCTTTAATAAATTAAGTCAAGTTTTAAGAGCGCTTGTTTTTGTCTGTTAATAAAGCACTGAAATATTTATTTTATCATTGGTTTTCCAACAACTGAAAGTAACTTTGAAACTAACAATGAGAGAAACATCATTTTCAAGACCTGCTGATTTTATTTCTCCAGTTACATTAAAAAAAGAGGAAATAATTTGACTTTTTGGGGCTTAAATGGAATAAAAATGCAAATAACTGTTGTTAAAATCCTTTTTTATTTCCTCTCCTTTTTAACTTTTATTATTTTTGAATCTAAATTGTCTTTTTGTCTCTTACATTCTGTAATCACTTTTGTTGTTTTTAAATGAGATTTGTAAATAAATGTGGATTTGATTGGAAGAAAACAAACAGAGGAAACATGTTCCTGCATCAATATAACAACGTACGCCGTGGTCTGTGTTTTTATTCCTCAGATGATCTATCATTGGAGGTCAACTTGAACCTGAACAGGATGAACTCTCATGCTTCCTGGGATAAATAAAAGAGACCTCCATCTTTAATGTGGTCGCACACCGTCATCGTCTCATCTTCAGTCTGTGGTCTCTCTGCAGCAGAGTTCACCCGGTCACTGCTTCAATGCTCTCCCTCCTCATGAGGGTGTGTGTGAGCAAAACCACATCTGGTCACCAAGTTTCCAAGCCGCAAATGTGCCGATGATGACGTAACCTCCGTTAGAGATTAGAGTAAAATATTCCCGCATGGGGGACCTTGATGTTTTTACAGAAAATCATATTCCTCTGCTTCACTTCGCCCCACTTCCTCAGACTTCTACTTCCAGAGAGCAGTTCCTGGAATTATCTCTAAAATTATGCTTTCTAGCTCACGTCAGCCTGACCTGGAGTCCTTCTGTGTGTGTGTGTGTGTAAGTGTGTGTGTGTGTGTGTGTGTGAGAGAGAGGAGAGGAAAGAGAGGGGGGGAAAGGAATTAGAGCATCTTAAAGCCTCAACACCAGATTGGTCAAATCCAGGCAGCAGCAGCAGCAAAATTCCCCCCTAATCTTTAGCACACTTCCTCTCTTCTTCTTCTTCAACCCCCTGCCTCCTCTCCTCTCTGTGTCTTGTTGCCATGGGAACAGCAGCGATGGAGGGGCACGGGGGTGAGGGTGGCAGGGAGGGTGCAGGGTGTCGGGCAGGCGGGCAGGTGTCTCTGTGAATGACGGCGCTGGGATAAACACGCGGTTTCACTCTTTGACTCTTTGCTGGATCTTCGGTGCGTCACCTGTTTTCCTCTCTCCTCCTCCCGTCTCTCCTCTTCTTCTTCTTCTTCTTCACCTCCTCTTTCCTCTTTCGGTCTCTCATGTTTGTGCGCTTAATGAGAAACAGCTTGTTTTTTTTGCGGTGTGAGTCTGCGTGCGTGCCGCCTGTGCGTCCGTGTGATGAAATGGCACCGTCGCTGATTGTCTGGCACGCCGCTGCGGCTGCGTTCTGCCAAAAGTCATCATCTGACTCGCCGACGGGGATGATGGCCCATTTGACTAATGCTTCTCCACGAAAACGGGCCAACAATGCCGATCCAATGAAGAGAAGAAAGAAGCTGATGGTGGATGGTGGACTGGAGGGGATGGGAATCATATCAGATTGGTACCGCTTCAAATCAACCGACCTAGATATGGACCGTCTGGGCGAAAACGCAGGAGTCACCAGAACCCTTGAGGAGCAGCTCAATCCTCAACATTTGGTGGACTCTGCACGAACATATCACACCTCCACCCGCCGTGCCCTGCTTGAACAATAAATCCTCCTGGTGTTTTCACGCACATCGCCCGTGACACCTCTAACAGGGGGGGTGAGTGAGCACAAAACCACAGGGTAGAGGCAGAAAATGGCGTAATAAGAGCAGAGAGAGAAAAGAGGAGAGAGGCGGCAGGCGGGAGGCGGCTGCCAGCGACAAACAGCACTGATTTAACAACACCGGCACATTTGTTGAACCGGCTTCGGCACAATTACGCCCCATTGTGAGCGAACCTCTGCGGCACAAAGGTTACAAAAGCCTGGATTTCACCTCGATTAGCATTTGGCGAGGCGTCCTGTTTTCATACATGACGCCAAGAAAAAGCCCAGAAAACACACGTGTGTTGTCAAAATGTGTCCCCCCCTCCCCCTCCCCCTCCCCCCCCCCCCGAGGGTGCTGCTGTGTGTGTTCCTGTGTGGCGAGGACAGGACTGAAACCGCCTCTGACACTTTAATAAACCACCATTACTGCTCTTCACACACACACACGACCCCGGAGCAGAAGGAGCTGTAGTCGCCGTGTTAAGAGTTGAGGGGGATGCTGGGAGCGAAAGTGAAGAGGTGAAGCTGAACACGGTGGAGACAGACAGCCGGGGGAAACGAACTTATTGGCTGGCATGAGAGGGCAATGTTTCCTCTGCGTGTGTGTGTGTGTGTGTGTGTGAGGCTCTTAAAGGTTCTTCTTCTAACATCTGTACGCTCTTGTCCGCGCTGTAATTTCCCTCATAGATCATTTCACGGCGGTTGTAGCGAGCGCGTCGGTGTGTTTGACCTCAGGTTACCTTTAAATAAACACAACAACTGCAGAGTTTCATCCACTAACCCTACAACACATTCCTCAGGATGGCGTCACACACTCAAAACACACTCAAAACACACACACACACAAACTCCAGCGAACGACCCGGGCTGCCGTCCAATGTTTCCCTGGCTTTGCCAAGTCCATCAACTCCTCTTTTCTCATGTTTCCCTTCATCTCTTCTTCTCTTTCTTTCTTTCCCCGTCGCTTTACAGCTCCCTTGTACTGCTCCAGTTTTTCCTGGCAACACCAAATATGTGTGTATGATTTTATGTCTGGAATAAAAAGCACAAATACTGGACGTAAATTACAGACCATATTTCAAACTCTACAGCTGAGAGCCGGGACTCAAGTTCTGGTAGAAACAAGGGTCGAGTTAGTCATGATGGTCTGAGCCAGAGGTTGTAAAAACAGCCGTCAGGTCAGTCAGGAGGTCTCCAAGTTCTGACTCATGTTGGGTGAGAATATTGAGTGTAAGGAAAGATGGAGGAGATGGAGGAGAAACACTGATGTCCCGTCTTTCAAGTCCATCAAGAGAGACTCGTCAAGGCCGCACAAGTTCTGAGTGTCAAGGTACGTCTCAAGTCTTGTCACAGCTCTGGATCTGATGGGTTTCTATTCTAGTCAATGTGTTAACTTTAAAACTTTAAGACAGACCAACCTGTCAGTTGTGGCTAAGCAGATCTCTCTCTCTCTCTGGAGCTGGTGGAGACCAAAATGGAGCAACAAGAAGGAGTGAATGTAGGTTTTGATAAGCTGTGACAGCCAAATTCCACCAGATCCGTCACAGCACTTGATCTGATAGGTTTCTATTCTAGTCAATGTGTTAACTTCCACTGGATCCGCTCCTTTGCGTTCTGGCTGTGTCTCTGATCCAGCAGGCCGGAGCCCTCCGGATCAGATGAATAAATAAAGATTGATTGATTGATTGATTGATTGATTGATTGATTGATTGATTGATTGATTGATTGATCAGGCTTCAGGACGCCGTTTCCAAACAAAGCTAGAGGCTCGATGTAGCAATTTTTAAATTTAACAGAATCTCAGGGGAGATACTTTGTCACCGTCTGAGACCACCACAGCAGACGGTGGTGTTGATGTGTCTGCTTCTCTAATGCAACGATGCTGAGCCTTTACAGGGAGACAGACTCTAGGCAAGTAGGTAAACATCTAACAGATCTGATAGGTTTCTATTCTAGTCAATGTGTTAACTTTAAAACTTTAAGACAGACCAAACTGTCAGTATTTCATCAGTCAGCTAAGCAGGTATCTCTCTCTCTCTGGAGCTGGTGGAGCCCAAAATGGAGCAACAAGAAGGAGTGAATGTAGGTTTTGATAAGCTGTGACATCCAAATTCCACCAGATCCGTCACAGCACCAGATCTGATAGGTTTCTATTCTAGTCAATGTGTTAACTTCCACTGGATCCGCTCCTTTGTGTTCTGGCTGTGTCTCTGATCCGGCAGGTCAGAGCCCTCCGGATCAGATAAATAAATAAAGCTTGATTGATTGATTGATTGATTGATTGGTTGATTGGTTGATTGATTGATTGATTGATTGATTGATTGATTGATTGATTGATTGATTGATTGAACAGGCTTCAGGATGCTGTTTCCAGACACATAAGGTGGAGCTAGTCAGGTCACCCGGACAGTCCTGAAACACCAAAAACAAAGCTAGAGGCTCGATGTAGCAATTTTTAAATTTAACAGAATCTCAGAGGAGATACTCGGTCACCGTCTGAGACCACCACAGCAGACTGTGGTGTTGATGTCTGCTTCTCTAATGCAATGAATGCACAGCCTTTACAGGGAGACAGATTCTAGGCAAGTAGGTAAACATCTAACAGATCTGATTGGTTTCTATTATAGTCAATGTGTTAACTTCCACTGGATCCAGCAGGTCTGAGTCCTCCGGATCAGATACTCAAGCAGCTTTTCCCGCTCATCAAAGTCATGATGAGCGGAGCCAGGCCTGGAGTCAACAGGTCAGAGGTTTTCAGAGGACCAGAAAGACAACATGGATGAGGAGAGGAGGAGGAGGAGGAGGAGGAGGAGGGAAAACCTCGGTCACATGACTCCAGCTGTCCGGAGGTCCTGCTCAGATCCGGCTCCAGAGATGGACCGGACACGGATCTGGTGGAAGCCAACCTTAGAAGACCCCTACAAGGGCCAAGTCAAGTCTAGAGTTTATCATCCTTTATCATCCAAGTTTGACGTCCAACGAGGACAAGTCCAAGTCCATTTATTCTCAGATCTCTCCTCAGGTTAGACACAAAGTCAAAAAGACGACTCATGTTTTGAACGGTCTAACAAACTGCTTCAACAGCATCTCCTCCCTCAACACGTCTTCTTCAGTGTCATGAATCCATCCCTGCCTTCTTTACATTCCCTCCTCCTCCTCCCATCTCTCAGTCCGTCTCTGAGACTCTGATTCCTTCAGCATGCCGTCAGCATCGAGGACGTAATCGCTCGCACATTTCAGCCCTGCGTTTCCAACATCAGTACCCCATAAAATCATAACACTTCACCCTCTGAGCCAAGTTCTCAGGGAGGTTCTGAGGATGCTAAGACCTGCAGGACATCTCCAGCCTCATGAAGAGGGGGTTCTATCGCCCACTGTAGTGTAATTACGTCTGTAATGTTGTGCAGGAGGAGGGCGCGGCTGCAGGGGGAGGGGGTGGGGCAGAGAGGAGAGGGTGATAACATTAAGGGATATTAGGGCGGGTGGGGTGTTCGTTTTCATTAGGTTTTATGGGTTGGAAAAACATTGTCATGCATACCAATTAGCGCAGGAACAGATGGCTCAATATGGTTGTATGTTTCGGCTCACACACACATATATAAGTGGAGTGTGTGTGCAGCAGGGAGCAGGGGCCCGTCCACACGACAGGCCAGAGATCCAGAGAGGAAACCAGCTCTCCCTTTCCCTTTCCACGCTCCATCCCGGGTCAGGACCTCCAGAGCAACATCAAACCTGGATCCGCCTGTTCAACAGTCTCTCAGAGGAGGGAGCCATATGCTGACATGTGTCCACAGAGCGGCGCGAGGCAGAGGGATCGCCTCATTATGCCCGCGTGTGTGTGAGCGTGCATACAGCCCCACGCTCTGTATAGGATCCCTGATGCAAACACTGTCACGTCAACACAAAGGTTAGACTGATACGTGGTTCAGAAGTGAAACCTTTTAGCCTGACATTTAGGTTGATATTCAGAATCAAAAAGCTGTTTTTTCCTCCTCGTTCGGCTCTGACTCAGCGTTTTCTCGGCGCTGTATTCATGTCAGAGTTGAAAAGAGAGTGAAAAGGCTGTCTGGAGACCCTCACACTGAGGGAATAATAACACCATTTTCCACATAATAATGATGCTAATTATGAGCATAAAATGCTTTTAGAGCATATTGAAGAATTCCAACAGAAGCTTTTCTTTTATTTCATCAATTCAGCAGCTTTTCTCTTTCAGTTCGTCTCTGCTGCAGCGATCGATTCTTGTAATTCGGATAGTTTCATAACAAAAAACTGTGGAACACCCGGCATTCAGAGGGATGACCTAGTGACAGCTCAATATCTCGCTGTGAAGACCAACAGAGCCGGATTCTTCTACAGCATGCTAACACACTAATCAGCTAGCTTCCTGTAAACGTGCTACAAATCCAAAACAATGGAGTCAGAAAGCGTGCAAACTTCAATGTAAGGCATTTTCTGACATAATCTCCCCCCTAAAAAGCCCCTGCTAGGGGGGTAGTACTTTTCAAAGGTCCCAGGACTTTCAGGGGGCGGGGCCTGCAATGCTGAACGTGTCTGATTGGTAGATTAACCTCAGTGTTTTTATTCCTCCCTCCGTCCACAATAACATCACACACATCTGTGATTCACTTGATTTCACTAGTTTTTATTTGTTCTATCTTTTTTGTATGTGTGTGTACTTTTCAAAAGAAGAAGCTGGGATTCTCCGGGTAAACTTTTTTGCCAAATTTATTTTTTCATTTTGTTTTAGCCCTAAAAAAAAATTCAAAAATTTTTTTTCAAATTTTTTCTTCAAAATTTTAATTTTTCCAAAAAAATTTTTTTTTTTTTTTTTTTGTCAAAATGTATTTTTTCAAAAAAAAAAAATCAAATTTTTTTTTTTTCAAATTTTTTTTGGCAAATTTTTCCAAAATCCATTCACAGTGATTGTTTTTTCCATCTGTGATTCTCTTGATTTCTCTTTCTTTCATTAGTTTTTATTTGTTCTATCTTTTTTGTATGTGTGTGTACTTTTCAAAAGAAGAAGCTGTGATTCTCTTGATTTAGCAGCTTGTAACAGTAGTCTTCTCTCAGCCCACCGTGAATGCTGGTCTCTCCTCCCGGTGTTCCGGTTTTAAAAGTGACCCTGTAAACTGGAGACCTTCAGCTGAACGTGTCAGTGTTTGTGTTGATTCATTCATTGCTTTTTACATGTTTTTAACCGCAGGCACAACATTTTCACTTTTTTCATGTTTTTCTGCTTTTGCAGCACAATTTCAAGTTTGAGGAAAATTTATTTTTTCGACAGGGTCAACTTTTTTGCCAATTTTATTTTATTTTTTTCAAAAAAGATTTTTTGTCAAAATGTTTTTTGACAAACATTTTTTTGCCAAACATTTTCTTTATCAAATTTTTTTTCAAAAAAATTTTTCAAAAATTTTTTTTTCAGAATTTTTTTTTGAAAATGTTTTTGTTCAAAAAAATTTTGTTCAAAATTTTTTTTTCAATTTTTTTTTTTTTCAGTTTTTTCCAAAAACCATTCACAGTCATTGTTTTTTCCATCTGTGATTCTCTTGATTTCTCTTTCTTTCATTAGTTTTTATTTCTTCTATCTTTTTTGTATGTGTGTGTACTTTTCAAAAGAAGAAGCTGTGATTCTCTTGATTTAGCAGCTTGTAACAGTAGTCTTCTCTCAGCCCACCGTGAATGCGTCTCTCCTCCCGGTGTTCCGGTTTTAAAAGTGACTCTGTAAACTGGAGCCCTTCAGCTGAACGTGTCAGTGTTTGTGGAGTTTACACAGCTGTTGAAACACAGAGGGAGTTCCTGGGAATGCAAACTAGTTTAGTTTTTATTAAGATTTCAAAATATCCTCATCAGATATTTAATGATGGTCTAAAGACGTTTATGAGGGATGCATCCGGCTGAGAGTCTCCAGTTAACAGGGTCGCCGTTTAAACCAAAACACCGGCCGATCTCTGCGATCACAGCTTTTTGAGTTCAAAAGGATTTTAAAGCCGTGTTGAAACGTCTTTGCTACTCGCGCTTATCTCCTCTCACGTGTTGATTCAGTGAATCCATCTGTGATGAAATATAGCACCATCTAAAACAGACCAGCTGAGTCTCTTCATGCTAACAGGCTAACTGTTGTGTTGCTCATAATGATACCTGCCTGTCCGTCTGCTTCTATGGTGTCATCTGTGTTGAATTATAGCACCATCTAAAACATGCTCTGGGTCAACTTTTTTGTCAATTTTTTTTTGTCAATTTTGTTTTTTTCAAAAAAAATAATTACATTTTTTTTTTCAAATTTTTTTTTTTTCAAAATTTCTTTTTTTCAAATTTTTTTTTTCATTTTTTTTCTTTTCAAATTTTTTTTTTTTCATTTTTTTTTTTTTCAATTTTTTCCAAAAACCATTCACAGTAATTTTTTTTTCCATCTGTGATGAAATATAGCACCATCTAAAACAGCGCCAGCTGAGTCTCTTCATGCTAACAGGCTAACTGTTGTGTTGCTCATAATGATACCTGCCTGTCCGTCTGCTTCTATGGTGTCATCTGTGATGAATGGCATTCCTCTTTGTGTTACTGCCCTCTACTGGTCTGGTGGTGTAGTGCATTTACTTTTTTTTTCTCCATACGTCACTGGCCTGATTTACACAATCTACCCGGGACAGGAACCTTTTAGTTCAGGGGAAAGTAGTACTGGGGGTTAAAAGACCCCAGAACCTTAAGATAGCTTTTGTTTTCATGATCCCTCAGTGAAAACGCTTTCAACACAAGAAGAAGAAGTCGCTCTGAAATCTGTTCACAGTCATGTTTTTGTACTGCTTCTGGGACACTAACATGCTAACACGCTAATCATCTTGCATCCTGTCAACGTGCTACAAATCCAAAACAATGAAGTTAGAAAGTGTGCAAAACTTCTAAATACTCAGGAGATGTAAATATTTCTCTGCAGCTTTGACTCCATCAGGGCAAAGGATTCTCACAGCTTCAAAAATATTGATAAATGTTTTTTTTTTAAATCACCGTTTCACTCCGTAAACCATCTTTTTCTTTGCATGTATCTTTTGTTTTCATGACCCCCTCAGTGAAAACGCTTTCAACAAAAGAAGAAGAAGAAGAAGAAGAAGGAGAAGTCGCTCTGAAATGTGTTCACAGTCAGGTTTTTGTATTACCAGGGACACTGCTTCTGGGAAGATGCTGTTAAATTGTTTTTTAGGGCGAGTTTTCAATGCTTCGAGCAGAACAAATGAAATTCCTTTCACCTTCTTGTATTGTCGCAGCGGCGGCGGCAATCTCAGAGACAAATATCTGAAAAGCTGACAAATAACACAAAACTATCTGCATGGTTTGATACCCGGCCTTAAATGTGTTTTTTCTTTCAATGTATTCTTTTAAAAAATGGAGTGAATCGACCTTTAAACACCGACATATCAAACCTCTCTTTGTGCGACACCTCATCTTGTCACTAGCTTTAAAGGCTGAGCTCTGAGTCTGCTGCTGCTGCTGAAGAGAGGGGGGCGGGTACAGGTGCGCTTCCCCTCACTTCAGAGACTCTATACTAGCAAACACTTTAGCTATGGCGTTAGCTCCGGCTCAGTGGCCCTGAATGGGGACACGCTAACAGGCTAGGGCTGCAGTCCCAGAGCCCATTGATCTGTGCTGCTCACTAATAACAGACAGCAGAGACTCCCCGGCTCTCTGGGGCCATTAGGATGCATGACTGGGATCCGTGCTAAATGGGACAATACACAGAGGTGTGTACAAGGGTAAATACACTCCAGTTTATATAGAGAGAGGCGGATACACTGCAGGGGAAGCTCCACTCGCACGTAATTCCTTTTGGCTAACCTTGGAATTGCATTACTCGGCGTGTTTGTCTTTGCACGTGTGTATACGTGTGTTTTTTGGACGAGCGGATTAAGCCGCGCGGCGTTACGGCGTGACCGAGGCGGCTATATTTAGGGTCGTGCTGTTACATTTCCAAGCCATTATCTCGAACTGTGGGGACAAGCAGGGAAACACACACACACACACACACACATATATACGTCCACACACATGTGGTGCACACACACAGACCTACATTCAATCTCCTGAACAGTGAGAGGAGAGAAATGGAGAGGCCTGTCTGCTCTCCATCCCTCTAAATGTTTAATGAACCATCTCTCTCTCTCTCTCTCTCTCACCCATCATCTACTTTTTCTCACTTCATCCTTGTTTGCCTGTCTCCCCTCTTCCTGCAGGCTAACAGACACCCCATATTGGTTCAGGATGAGGTTTGAATGCTGACGAGGAGGAGGAGGAGGAGGAGGAGGAGAGGAAGAGGAGGAAGGCTCATCTGCATCTTATTTCCCTTTAGAGCTCATCCCTCCCGCTCGCCTGGCTCCCGCCTCGCTGAATACCTCATTTGTTCTCTCTAAACTTTCACTGGATGTTGAGATAATTTGCGAGGCCTCTGATGGGACGGATTTGGGGCTGAAAGCATCTTCCGGATTGGATGTGAGTTTGTGTGTTTTTTGGTGGTAACCACACGAGGAAAGCACGAGGAAGGCGGCGCTGATCCAGCTCCAAAGTGCTCGTAATGTAACTGGCAGATCTTTCTGGCATGGTGGGGGGGGGGGGGGGGAGATGTGGAAATGCTGCGGTGCTGTTTGTGAACTCCAGCGTCACAGCTGTTGGTGTTTAGTCAACACACTCGGCTGTGCAGGATCAACTTTGTTTTTATTAGGCCCTAATCTACTGCACTCGTCTTATCTCTGCGTTCTGAAGGGGCTGTTTTTTGATCTGTTACCTGTGGTGAATAAGCAGCTTTCACCCGTTTAAACAGCTCGGTGTCTGTCTGTTAATCTACTCAGGATTGATTGTTTACAGGTTGAGCTCTTAATCTCCCTCGGCTCATGGCTACGTTTAAACATTTGGAGGTTTTCAACGAGAGCAGAGTGGTTCTTTAAGACGTTTCAGAGACATCACAAAATGCAACAGGGCAGTCATGAAACACAGCTTACACATGACTTCCTTTGAGCTGTCAAGTCAGGGAAAGAACCATCTTAACACAAGTCTTTTAATGTAAATATTTAAATGTGCAGCCATTTAAAAAGTCTGAATTTAAAGGCTGACTTGTCTTCAATAACTTGAGATGTGACGTGGAATATCACAGACTAGAGGCTTGCTTCCTCTTGTCCTGATGAGACCTGTGATTGGTTTGGGAATATCAGAAGTCACAACTTAGACTTATCTTCAAGAACTTTAATTCATTTAATTGAGACTTGTCTTGGATTTTTTCCAACAAGTCTTGACTCGGACTTGGTTTGGCAAAGCTTTAATGTCCCTCAGCTTCTCCTTCCATTGGAACTTGGCTTTGGAACTGGAGGCAAGGCACCAGACTCTGGGCTGCTCAATGGCCGCCTCCTCACTCTGTGCATGTCCAGAAGCTCCTGTTTGTGCATGTGTGTGTGTATCAAACTATGTGTGTGTAGCATGATTAAAAAAACCCAGAGTGGATTAATAAAGTACAATTCATCTTATCATTACTGACACTTGTATTTAAATACTCAAAATTTAACACAGACATGTCAGCACTAAGTCAAGGCGTGACTTGGACTTGTCAGACTAGATTTGGGATTTCTTTGGAGAGACTTGGAGACTGACTTGTACCTGCTTTAACAGAACTTGATTTGGACTACCTGTACCAACTGGCTTGTTTTGAACGGCCTCAAAATGTAACACTGATATGTCAGCACTAAATCAAGACCTGACTTGGACTTGTCTGAATAGATTTGGGATTTCTTTGGGGAGTCTTGGTCCATGCCTTGGATCTGGTTCAACAGAACTTGACTTGGACTAGACCTACTTGGACTTTTAACATGATTGTTTTTGTTTCTGACTTGACTTGTTTTGAGAAGACTCGAGATTTAACACAGACATGTCATTACTAAATTTAGACCTGACCTCGACTTGTCAGACTAGATTTGGGATTCCTTTTGAAAGACTTGGACTCTGACTCTTACTTGGTTCCAAAACTGACTAACTTCTTTTGAGAAGACTTGAAAATTAACACAAACATGTCAGCACTAAGTCAAGACCTGACTTGGACTTGTCTGAATAGATTTGGGATTTCTTTGGGGAGTCTTGGTCCATGCCTTGGATCTGGTTCAACAGAACTTGACTTGGACTATACCTACTTCAACTGTCTTACAGGATTGTGTTTGTTTCTGACTCTGACTTGGAAATTGACACAAACATGTCAGCACTATATTCAGAACCGACTTGGACTTGTTGGACTAGATTTGGGATTCCTTTTGCAAGACTAGGACTCTGACTTGTACTTGGTTCCCAAAACTGACTCTAACTTGTTTTGAGAAGACTTGAAAATTGACACAAACATGTCAGCACTAAGTCAAGACCTGACATGGACTTGTCTGACTAGATTTGGCATTTGTTTAGGAGGACTTGGTTCTCACCTTGGACCTGGTTCAAAAGAAATTGACTTGGACTATACTTGACATTTTTGTCACTACCTCCCATAAATGACTAAGACTTGTTTGAGAAGACTCAAGATTGAACACAGACACGTCACCACTCAATGTAGACCTGACTTGGACTTGTCAAAATAGATTTGGGATTTGGTTTGCAAGACCTGGCCTCTGGATTGAGCTTGGTTTATCTGAAGTGGATTTGGACAAACCGCTTCAAGTTCTTTCAATCCCAAAACTGACTGACTGGTTTTAGGAAGACTCAAGATTTGACACTGAGACATCACCATGTAATATCAGACCTGGCTTGGACTGACTAGATGGGGAGACTTGGTTCTTGCCTTGGACCTTCATTAACAGAACTTGATTTGGACTATACCTACTTTAACTTCCCGTCACTGACTCAGACTTGTTTTGAGGACATGTCTGCTTTGAGTTGGGACTTGGACTTGAGATTTATTCTGGACTTTCAACTGCTTTGAGTTCTGTTTTTCAAAGCCTGACCCTTGACTTGAATCAGTTCTGACAGTCTCAAAACGTGTCTTCAAAGACTTAAGACTTAGACTTGAACTATCACGACTCCAGAGTTAGCTTTGTCTGGTCCCACTCATCATGAGGTTTAACTTGATAAGGGCGTGTCCTCACTGATGCGACACCTGACTCGTCAGTTTTTGACTTGAATGTGTGAAAGTAACAGTTCTTTCCACCAAGCTGGTCCTTTTATCTGATGTGAGACAGTAGTTAAAGTAAAGACAGTTATTTCCTCTGATTTCTCTGATTTTGTTTTCCCTCTGAAGAGCGTTTAAAACGCGTGAAACCTCTCAATCAGCCGTGAAAACACACACACACAATACACCAGACAAACCACACGGCACAGTTGTGCTCGCGAGTGTGTCTAGGAGTGTGGGTGTATGCAAGCAAGCGCACTTCTACTCCCAGCCCCAGGACTTCAAATTATCCCGAGGCTCCTCCAAAACACACTTCAGAATTTTTGTCTGCTTTCCAAACTCATTACTTTAGTAGGGCAAATCAAACAGGGCGCGTTAAACGGAACTCAAACGTGAAGAGAGTGGAGTGTGTGCAGGGAAGAAGAAGAAGAAGAGCGTGTGTGTGTGCGGCTACACACGCCACAGAGAACGTCTGTGTTAATTAGAAGGATCCTGCTCTAATTAATGGCCTATGAATAGCCATGCTGGGTGAGGAGTCAAGGTTAGACACCTGTGCCAAAGCAGACTCCTTCTCGGGGTCTATCAAATTTCACTTATTTAATGCAAATACAATATTGGCAGGCTCGTCTGCAGCCCAGCCAAGACCAGAGGCAGAGTGTGTGTTAGTGTGTGCGTTAGGGAGACTATGTCCAACATGGATGATGTCAGAGCAATTAGAGGAACCATGAATCATCACTGGGGAGGTAATGACCTCGGAGCACGGCGGAGGAGAGTCAATTACTCCATCACACCGGAACGTGGCGGTGTTACGCATTATTTATTGCTCATTTTAGACGTGATGTTATGACTCCGCCGTGCTCCGCGGTCACATTAATTTCCTGTAATCCTCAAATTACTATTTTGTTGCAGCCTTTCAAATTTGCAAATTGAATCCACGCTTAAGCCACGAGCACATCTGAAGACTTCCTCGGTCAAAGTGGAAAGACTCTTGAATTTAATAAACCGCTCTCACAGGTGATAGGTGTTGCATATATTTGGGGTATCCTGGATTGTTTTAAGTCCAGAGTCTGCCCTGAGGGGAGTCACATTTTCAAAAGGAGGGATGACTTCAGGCGCACTGGAGGTGAAGGAGCGCAGGCGCAAACAAGCTAACGTGTAACACGTGTGTTTGCAGACGACTGCAGAGTCTTCACGAGCGAGAGAGTCATGACTCACAGGTGATAGGTGTTGCATATATTTGGGGTATCCTGGATTGTTTTAAGTCCAGATTCTGCCCTGAGGGGAGTCACATTTTCAAAAGGAGGGATGACTTCAGGCGCCCTGGAGGTGAAGGAGCGCAGGCGCAAACAAGCTAACGTGTAACATGTGTGTTTGCAGACGACTGCAGAGTCTTCACGAGCGAGAGAGTAATGACTCAGGTGATAGGTGTTGCATATATTTGGGGTATCCTGGATTGTTTTAAGTCCAGATTCTGTCCTGAGGGGAGTCACATTTTCAAAAGGAGGGGTGACTTCAGGCGCCCTGGAGCTGAAGGAGCGCAGGCGCAAACAAGCTAACGTGTAACACGTGTGTTTGCAGACGACTGCAGAGTCTTCACGAGCGAGAGAGTCATGACTCCCAGGTGATAGGTGTGGCATATATTTGGGGTATCCTGGATTGTTTTAAGTCCAGATTCTGCCCTGAGTGGAGTCACATTTTCAAAAGGAGGGGTGACTTCAGACGCCCTGGAGGTGAAGGAGCGCAGGCGCAAACAAGCTAACGTGTAACACGTGTGTTTGCAGACGACTGCAGACTCCTCACGAGGGAGAGAGTCATGACTCAGGTGATAGGTGTTGCATATATTTGGGGTATCCTGGATTGTTTTAAGTCCAGATTCTGCCCTGAGGGGAGTCACATTTTCAAAAGAAGGGATGACTTCAGGCGCCCTGGAGGTGAAGGAGCGCAGGCGCAAACAAGCTAACGTGTAACACGTGTGTTTGCAGACGACTGTAGAGTCTTCAGGAGAGTCATGACTGCAACTCCCTTCTCCCTGGTACCACCAATAAATCCCTCTCTAGCCTCCAACTGGTCCACTGGCTTCCTCTGCATTTTAGATTTTAAGATTTTACTGACCACTTTTAAAGCTCACCTGAGTCTCGCCCCAACTACATTGCAGAAATGCTAACAAATGACATCTGGCGGCCTTAGATCCTCATTAGGGGCATTTCTGGTAGTTTGAAAGTTGAGGCTAATTAAGGTTGTCTACAAGTACATCAATGTTATTTTATTTATTTGTAGTTAAACTGTGATTGTTTTTCACATTGGCCTAGCACTGGCTACTACTGTGAAACAGCTACAATGGGTTGTTTGGATCATTTTGTTGTGTGTGCCTGATGTACCTTTGATGCTGTTGTGATTTTTAAAGCTGTGCTGTACCACAAATTGCCTCTTGGAGGACATTAAAGTCTCCTAAACTAAACTAAACTAAACTAAACTAAACTAAGGCTCAACTCCAAAGGAGATCGAGCTTTCTCCCTCAGATCCCCTCGACTTTGGAACAATGAAATCTCTTCTTAAAACCCATTTTTACAGACTTGCTTTGTGTGACTTCATCCTTTTTTAACCGCTTTTACTTCTATTTTATTATTATTTTTAGTTTTTATTCAACTAATTAATTGTTTTAAATTCTATTTGACTATTCTATTTGATAACTTATTTTTTTAAAATGTATTTTTATGTATTTGTTTATTTATTTTTCATTTATTATCTAAATGTTCCTAATTTATGCTTTTCACTTTTTCTAATTTTCCTGATGTGATGTCGTCTGAAAACCTCTTTTATTGTCCTTTTAATGCTTTTATTTACTTATGCATTTTTATTTATTAATTTTCATTTACTTATTATTTTTTTGTATCTATTAATTTTTTATTCTTTTAATTTTTAAAATGTATTTATCTTTTTATTATTTTATTTATTCATATTTCTTTATTATTTATTGATGTATTTATGTTTTTATTATTTTTTTATGTTTTGTTTATTAATCAATTATTTATTTATTAATTAATTAATTATGTATTTTTTGTTTCTTAATTTATTTATTATTTATTTATTAATTAATGTATTCTTTTTTTATTATTTAAATATGTGTTTCATTGTTTAAAGTGTTTTTAAAGGTGCTATATAAATAAAGTTATTATTATTAGAATCATTATTATCAGGTTACAGCTCTTGCCTCATTTTCTAGTCTCCTCTGCAAAGCTACATGTGCATCATATGTTTGATTTCTGCATGATGGGAAGGATCTGTTGTTTCTTGTAAGCTTGAACTTCACTTTCCAAAACAACTTTGCATTAACGCTGAAGATCTCAGAGGAAGACAAAACTTCTGAATCACTGGTTCAACTTCACGTCACACTCTGATGTTGAATGTTCAGGCGCCGGCACACATGCAGAGTCAAAACAAGCTCATCATTGCGTGGTCTGTTCTGATCCTTTGAGGTTAATGATTGAAGACAAATTGGACAAATCTCAGATGTCTTTCGTCCAAAGTTGTAAAACCAAATGTTTACTATCTCTATTTTCGGCCTCTGACATTAGACACGCAATCCCTCTCCCTCTCTGGAAACCTCAGCGCTCTGCTGCATGGAGAGCAGAGGCTGAGCGAGCTCACTCAAACCTCTCTGCAGCTGATGTTAAATCAAACTGTCTTCTCTCATCAGCTCACATTCAAAAAAAGTTGGATCCAGTGGTTTCTGAAGAGCTGCCTGCGTTACAGTTTGATACCATCTTCTTTCAGCGCCTCTGGGCCTCCATTGGAATCTGTTCCAGCCGCTGTGAATCAAACCTGACTCCAGCTGTCTGACTCTATGAGGAGGGGGAGAGCGACAGGAGGGGAGCGTTTGATACTTAGAAGACTAACTGTGTTCCTTCAGAGGGTTACTCCTGCTGCACGATGTCGGCCTAATTATCAAACTTTGGTTTGGATTAGCTTCGGTGGTTTGACTGTAATGTCGGCGAGGTTCTCTCTGGGGGCGAATGATTAGAAACAATAATCGTTACGACAAATCTGGACCTTATTCTTCAGGATTTAGAGGCTACTTCAAGAACCATAAAGGCAGCTACTTTGCTCTGTTTAAAGACTTCAACAGAGTAACTTCACCTTGCAAAACCAGTTGCTAGTCTACCTCTGCCTTGAGTCCAAACACAATATGTTCTTTGAATCAATTATGCACAAAAATTAGGGAGTGTATCAGCAACTCCTGCTCATGTAACGCTGCTACTTCTGCAGAAAACGTCTGTTTGCTTTAAGGACTGTTTTTATAAGGTTCCAAAAAAAGTTGCTTTCTCTTCAACAAAGAGGTCAACACATCCGTCCTTTAGGAGGCAATCAAGTTGACTTTGCACGTTCAACTCTAAGGAATATGTTGCATGCTGGCTTTCTTACTGATCTTCCAGTTGTTTCAGATGCTTGATTTTGATTGGTTGAAACCCCTTGACAATGGTTATTAACTTTCACTAACATGAGCAGCGCCAGGGGTTATGTTGCAGCAATCATAATCTGTTACTTGCAATCATTAACCTGCTGTCTTACTGGTGTTACGGTTGTGTCGGATGCTTGTTTCTGATTGGACAAAACCCCTTGACGACTTTCAGACTTCATTGTCCACTTGGGGAAATTCTTTTTCCACAGCACCTTTCTGCATTTCCACAGACATGGACAAACACAAGAACATCCACTGTAGGCTCAACAAACTGTCCACCAAGACATCAACACTCAGACAGAGTTGTATAATTCAGCGAGGCCTTTTGTTCAGGGTCCCTATAACAGCAGGGATCAGGCTCTTTCTGCACCTCAGTGCTCTGTACCTGCGTCCTGAGGGGAGTGGGATGAGGTAGGTGTTTAGTGGATGTGTCATATCCTGTTCTATTGAGGTTGCAATGCATATGATGGCCCTGTGGTTGAAGTCTGTGAGGTTTGGTGTGGGGAGACCGGTTATTTTAGAAGCTGTGGTGGTGATGCATGTGAGTTTGGCTTTGTTTTTAACAGATTGCATGTTGTAGAAGCAGGTGGAGCAGTACAGGAGGATGGATTGAGTCATGCTCTGGTATAGCAGCAGAAGGAGGCGGGGAGGCAACATGGAGTCCTTTTAGTTTACAGATGGCTGACAGACGACGGTTATTAACTTTCACTACTTAACACAAGAGGGAAACTGATCACACATCATGTCAAGAGAGTTCAGACACATTTAGCATTTACATTTGACTTCGATGCAAAAAGAACTGGTCCCACGTTTAAACCAGTCCTGTAAAGCTTCTCAACATCAAGTCCCTGATCCTGTATTGTGTGGACAAACAAACCCAGGATGGAGGGAAGCCTTCACTGTAACAGGAGTTAACTGTACTTAAAACATCCTCCACTTCCTGCACGAGTGTAAGAATTTCAGCACCAACGCCGCGTGTACGCCGCTCTCCATTTTCAGAGCGTGTGTGTGCGTGTGTGTGTGTTTGAACAAAGAGAGCATTCCCTCGCCAGCGGATCGATACCTCGGATCCATTCTGGTTTGTTAAGAGTAATAGGCATGGATTTGTGGAGAGAGAGTGGGAGAGAGGGAGGCTGATTTAGCCGGGGCTGCACCGGACCCATTTACTTCTCAGCTCCGGCTAACAGGGTTTCTCCAGCCTCCAAAACACTTTGTGCTGCCATCACCGCGGCTGTATATACGCCGGAAGAAAAATTACCCCCATTATGTAATCTCTATAATGATTCCTATTGAGAAAGCAGAGGCTACAACGGCGGTACAGTAAATTACACTAAACACCATTACTCTTGACAGCTCCTTTTGAGTGTGCATGTCTGCGTTTGTGTGTGTGTGCGAGAGCTAGGTGAGTGAATGATTGAGTGTGTGTGCAGGAGTGCGTGAGAGTCGCTCTCACAGTGAAATTAAACTGGGGCTCAGGTGAGAAACAGAGCACAGAGAGAAGGAGAAGAAGGAGAAGAAGCGGCGAGGAGTCGAACACCCCTGAGGACTCTGCAGACGATGTAGAATAAGCCTGTCTGGGCTAAAGAGGAAACAGGAGTGGGGGGAGATGGAGGAGGAGAAAGGGAACAGAGGGAGCTGACAGGGAGATTGAGAGATGGGGAGATTGATGGCATGTAATGATGAAACGGATGGAGGACGAGACAAGAGAGACACGCACGTCAGAGGCCATTACTCATCTGCGGCGCACACTCAGACACACACAAACAGAGCAAACGCCACCCAAGGGTGCCGCAGGAACCGTCTACCACCCGCCTCTCTCTCTCTTTATTCCTTTCACCTTTTTTTTTTCCCCCCCTCCTCTCTCCATCTCACCATCTCACCCTGCCTTCATCTTTCACTTCCTCGGTCTCTCTTGAGGTTCGCATCGTTCATATCAAATCAGATCCATCAACGCGCTGTGAAAGCTGTTTATGTCATTTACATTTCAAGAGCAGCGGCGGCGATGGACACGATATTACAGGCTGATGGATTATTAGACGGATTTCATTGATCTCAGCTGACACCGTCTTCCTCGGCGCTTCCTTATTGTGACTTACAGAGGGTAATGGAAGTTTAATAAGTACATACACAAACACATTTATGTGACACAGCTACAGACTTGTTTTTAATTTTACTCCACAAACAGCTGAGGGACATAATGTAGTTCTTACTTCACATGTTGTGGGTGAACACTCGGCTTTAAGCGGCTGCAGGCTGACAATTTAATCCTGCTGATTTCTACCTACTAAGTTGTCCCTGCTGACAGCTCGTAATTGATGTACTGGCATTGCAAAGGTGTATGCATCTGTTTCCTGAAGCAGTGAACAACACTTCTGTTTGTTGCATTTGAACCTTTTATGGAGGCATCATTGATTTGAGTTAGGGCCTGTCTCCACTAACAGCTGTTTTTGCACAAAACCAATGCAGTTCAGACATTTCAGACCTCTGCACCTTGAGGACAAGAATGCATGCACTCAGTTGAAACCAATCTGGCTGTTTCTGCAGCCAGCCTCAAGCAGATTCCTCATGAATTGCAGTTTATAACACTTCCACATGGGCTTCATATTTTGAGACTGAAGGTTGCTGCTTGTGAACAACACTTCTGTTTGTTGCATTAGAACCTTTTACAGAGGCATCATTGATTCGAGTTAGGGCCTGTCTCCACTAACAGCTGTTTTTGCACAAAACCAATGCAGTTCAGACATTTCAGACCTCTGCACCTTGAGGACAAGAATGCATGCACTCAGTTGAAACCAATCTGGCTGTTTCTGCAGCCGGCCTCAAGCAGATTCCTCATGAATTGCACTTTATAACACTTCCACATGGGCTTCATATTTTGAGACTGGAGGTTACTGCTTGTGAACAACACTTCTGTTTGTTGCATTAGAACCTTTTACGGAGGTATTCATTGATTAGGATAAGGGCCTGTCTCCACTAACAGCTGTTTTTGCACAAAACCAATGCAGTTCAGACGTTTCAGACCTCTGCACCTTGAGGACAAGAATGCATGCACTCAGTTGAAACCAATCTGTCTGTTTCTGCAGCCAGCCTCAAGCAGATTCCTCATGAATTGCACTTTATAACACTTCCACATGGGCTTCATATTTTGAGACTGAAGGTTGCTGCTTGTGAACAACACTTCTGTTTGTTGCATTAGAACCTTTTACGGAGGTATTCATTGATTAGGATAAGGGCCTGTCTCCACTAACAGCTGTTTTTGCACAAAACCAATTCAGTTCAGACGTTTCAGACCTCTGCACCTTGAGGACAAGAATGCATGCACTCAGTTGAAACCAATCTGGCTGTTTCTGCAGCCAGCCTCAAGCAGATTCCTCATGAATTGCACTTTATAACACTTCCACATGGGCTTCATATTTTGAGACTGGAGGTTGCTGCTTGTGAACAACACTTCTGTTTGTTGCATTAGAACCTTTTACGGAGGTATTCATTGATTAGGATAAGGGCCTGTCTCCACTAACAGCGTTTTTTGCACAAAACCAATGCAGTCCAGATGTTTCAGACCTCTTCATCCTGAGCACAAGAATGCACGCTCTGGGCGCGGACCTAGCTTAATGGTTAAGTTGCGTGCCCAGGTAGCAGGCGACCCAGGTTTGATTCAAGCCTGCGGCCCCCCTACCCCACTCTCTCCCAGCTTCCTACTCGATCCACTGTCCTCTCCACTATCATTAAAGGTGTAAAAGCCCAAAAAATATACACTCATAAAAAAGGATGCACGCTCTCAGTTGTAAATAGTTTAACTTTTCCATCAAGAACCAATCAAAATGAAGGAGGGGCGGGACTTCTAATTCCAACTTTGTCCACAACGATGTCTGCACACTTGCTTTTTTTACAACTAAGGTTTCCAGCAATTGAAAATAGCTTGCATGCTTGTCTCCAGCAGCAGCTCTGGACTGTGATGAGCTGTGGTATCATTAATAGGAGGCTATGACTGTGTTTAACTTCATGATAAGGTCTGTTAATAAAAATGTGTGTGCATTAGAAACGCAGCTGCACATAACAAGAAGCAGGAACTCCCCAAATATAACAGAGAAATGACAATCAAGTGCATAAAACATCTGCTTTGGTGTCTTCACACACATTGCATCATCTCTATGTCACGATGTAAGAACTCCATACGCTCACAATTGAGTACAGTCTCTCAGCTTGACCCCTCGGCTCTCCACTTCTTGTGAATTATGAGATGAAACCATGTCAGGCTGAGTAAATTGCCGTCTACATCTGGTTCAAGCCCACCTGAGTGTGTGTTTTAGAGTTTTGACCTGTTTCGTAGAGCAACATTTTCCATAATGAGCACCCGGGGGACTCCTCCTCGAAAAGGTCTGCAAAGACTTCTGGGATACCTCTGATGCTCCCCCCGAGCTGCGAGGCGTCCATATCCATAGCAGCATTTTTACAAACAGCACTATCAGGTGTGTACCGAGGCTTCTCATTCACATTAAGGACGTGACTGTGTGTTCAAACTAGGATGAGAACTCAATGGAAGAGGTCTATAAATACACCATCAGACAACACAGGGCCAGCTGACCTCATGGGAAAACAGAGGTTGGAGGGCCCACCTTAGAATAGTATACAAGTACCTTCAAGTTTGGCCCAAATCCTATCTTACAGCGTAAAACAGAGGTTGTAAAAGAGGCTGAGGGTAACCTTAAAACAGTCATCAATGGGTTCCTCAAAACAGATGCATAAACAGTGGACAAAAGTTGCTTAAAGCAACCTTGAAATAGCACTACAGGGTACCTCAATACAGCTCTGTAAAGGCACTGTTGAAAGGGTACCCGTATCTCAAAACAGTTGCTTAAGGTTGATATTTAAAAGGTAGTGAAAGGTAAGTCGAAACAGCAACTAAGGGTACCTCAAAACAGCCATTTATGGGTTCTTTATAACAGCTAAATGTTTACATTTAAAAGGCAGTAAGATGTTTATTGAAAGAGTAATTAAGGGTACCTTAAAAAGGTCAACATTCAAAGGTAATGAAATGTTAGTTGAAACAGCAAGGTACCTTAAAAGAGCCACTCAAGGGTACCTTAAAATGTTAGCCAAGTTTTACAGTCAAAGGGAAGGAGAAGGTTAGTTGAAACAGCAACTCAGGGTACCTCAAAACAGCCATTCAGGGGCACCTTAGAGCTGTTGCCAATGCATATTTGAAGCAAGTACCCAAAGGTACAGAAAAAGACACCAATGAGTATTTGAAATAGCCACTTAAGGTATCTTGAAAACAGAGTCTTAAAACCATGCTACCTTGTGCATCTGTGTGTGTTTTTAAAGGGTACCTAAATATGTGATTTGGAACAAAGAATTTATGCAAACACTTATGCAGTTAAAAAAGATTTGTATCCAGGTATAGTTGTAGTTTTCTCTACTTCTGGCTGTAACTGTGAGACAAAGATCACTCAACATGTTGTTAACTCACTTAAAGAGCTGCTGATCTCTGTCCACGTATTAAGGAATCCTGACACGGTCTTCAGTATGATGTGGAGCACTCAGGTAGCCTTTAAACCGCCCTGAGCTCAACCCTGCCAAACACTTTTGGGATGAACTGAAACGCCTCATTGCCTGGAGTAAAGTTGGTGGTATGAGGACAAAAATGGAAAGTCCCTGCAGCCAAAGTTCCAAAGCCATCCCAAAGTGAGGCGGGCTGCGGTGGAAGATTAATGGTTTTTGGATTAGATGTCCAATAATCACACGTCGGTGTTAAAAGTTCAGGTGTCCACATACTTTAGACCACTTGTAGCAACACTGGAGCCCGCGCACCGCCGGGGACAAGGCGCTCCTGTTAAACAAGTTGTATTCATTGTAAAAGCATTGAACTGGTGCGACATAATTCAGGTACGTCTGTGTAAGTTAAGCCGGCCTGGTGTACAATAACACAAACCCAAAGTGGACACTGCTGCTGCTGCTGCTGCTGCTGTGTAAATGCCTCCTTTCTGCTGCTGTGTAGGCCGTTTAAACGCAGCCCTTCTCTCCACTAAGCTGCATTCACTAAACATCTGCTTAACATCCCGCACACACACCGCTTAATACAATGAGCCGATATGCTGAGCGACGGAGTGTGTGCCGTCCTCTCTCTCTCTCTCTCTCTGTCTCTCTCTCTCTCTCTCCCTGTGGAGGCTTCAAATGCATCACGCCTAATCAGAGAGGGAGGCTCAGCTCATACCGCCGGCTAGTGCTGCATGCTAATCCTCAGCAGATGAAGACGCTAAGCTAAGAGCAGGCTGACAGCCATGCGGTGGGAATGGCAAAGGAGGCTAATGCTAACTGCAGTGTCACAGCTCCCTCCTTGCCTTCCTTTCACACACACATACACACACACACACACACACGCGCGCGCCTCAAAGCCTCTGTGCATTTGGGTATTTGTTGTCAAAGAGTATTTCGTGACTTAGCGAGTGTGTGCAGAGAGACTAGCCAACGACAGCTGCATTAAAAGCCTTCAACGTCAGTGTGGCCAGCTGAGATTTGATTTGGCTGTGAGCATCTGTGTGTGTTTCTGCGCCTACGGGTGTGTGCGTGCGAGGGAATTTGACAATAATACTAACAAGCGCCCAGAGCCAGGCAAATGTGGGAAGCGAGACAACCTTTCAGAATAAAGTTAGCGTGGAGTTCAGTGAGTTGTTGTGATTGTTTTTTTTGTTGTTTCAGCAGGAGAGGTTAGACGGGGCCACGGACGTCTCATTAAAACCTCTGGAACCTCGCCTCATTAACGAGCGTCTTCATCGTATGGCGGCAAACGCAAACTGGCGGTTGGTTTTTTCGGCCCTGTTTTAACACACTTGTGAGTAGGTAAACACAAGCATCCATCCGTTAAGTGTGTCAGAACATCTGTGTTAAGATTTGGAGAGGAAAACCACCTGCCTCAGGGGGATCATAGTGGTTACACGCACACTCACGGACACACTAACCGGCTGTAGTTGTGTGAAAGCACCCCAGAGAACCACAGAAAAAAGAAGAAGGCCGTAATGTCTGCCGGTCAGAAAAAAAAGCACTTACAAAGAGCCGCCTGCCAATCTCAGCCGACCACAGCCGCTGTAATGCCCACTGCTGTGCCCACTCACTGTCAATCACATTCTCCCCACCACACCCACCGCCTGACAACCTGCAAAACGTCTCGCAGCACTCGGCCAGCAGTCCTAATTACAACCACCGCTGCCAAGTGCAAAAACACTAACCCTCCTCTGACGACTGAAACCGCAGCTCCACATAATGTAAACTGCCTCCAGGGCGCCACATCCAAAGAAATATGAACCCAAGTCCAGGACATTAAAAAACAACCCTCACCTCACTTCCTCACTTCCCCCTCTCTGACACATAACATCCCATTAACGAGGTGTCACCGCTAATATTCAGGATGTTAATTCGCGCCCGCTCCTCAAGCCGCTTTGATCCAAACAGAGTGTGAGGCCAGCTGCATCAACAGAGTTTGGAAGGCCTTCCTTATTTACAAGAGTACCTTCAAGCTTGACCCAAAGCCTATCATACGGTGTAAAACAGAGGCTACAAGGTTGTCTAGTAAAAGAGGTCACCAAAGGGTTCCTTGAAACAGATGCATACAAATGTGAAATAGCAACTGTGGGTACCTCAAAACATTTGCTAAAGGTTATAATTTTAAAAAGGTACCTGAAGGTTAGTTGAAATGTCAACTTAAGGTACCCTAAAACAGTTGCTAAAGGTTTACATTTAAAGGTAGGGGAAGGTAAGTTGAGAAAGCCCCTCAGGGTAACTCAAAACAGCCACTGTGGGTACCTCAGAACAGGAGCTAAAGGTTTACATTTAAAGGTAGGGGAAGGTAAGTTGAAAAAGCCACTCAGGGTAACTCAAAACAGCCACTGTGGGTACCTCAGAACAGTAGCTAAAGGTTTACATTTAAAGGTAGGGGAAGGTAAGTTGAGAAAGCCACTCAGGGTAACTCAAAACAGCCACTGTGGGTACCTCAGAACAGTAGCTAAAGGTTTACATTTAAAAGGTAGAGATAGGTCATTTCAATTAGCCACTTAGGCTAACTAAAAGCAACTACTGTGGGTTCCTCAATACAGCTGCTAAATGATTATATTTAAAAGGGAGGGGAAGTTAGATGAAACACACACTCTGGGTACCTCAAAACAGAAACTCAAGGGTACCTCAAACAATAGCTATATGGTCAATATAATAGTCACCAAAGGGCAGCCTAAAATAGTAGCTTATGGTTTAGATTTAAAAGGTAGGACAAGGTAAGTTAAAATAGCCACTAAGGGTAACTTAAAACAGCTGCAACAATGATTATTTGAAGCACATTCCCAGGGGTACAGAAAATAGCCACTTATCGTATCTTGAAACTGCTGATTGGAGGTACCTTAAAACAGAGTGTTAAAAAGTGCAAGCTAACTAAAAAACAACTACTTTGGGTAACTCAAAACAGCTGCTAAATGATTATATTTAAAGGGAGTGGAAGTTAGTTGAAACACCCACTCTGGGTACCTCAAAACAGAAACTCAAGGGTACCTCAAACAATAGCTAAATGTTTACATTTAGAAAGACAGGGAATGTTAGTTCAAATAGCAACTAAGGGTACCCTAAAATAGCTGCTAAAAGTTACCTCAAAACAGCTGCTTAAGGTTGACATGTATAGGGCAGAGAAAGGTCAGTTGAAAAAGTCACCTTGGGTACCTCAAAACAGTTGCTTTAAATCAACATTTAAAAAGTAGTGGATGTTTAGTGGAAACAACAACTCAGGGTACCTTAAAACAGTCACCAAAGGGCGGTTTAAAATAGTAGCTTATGGTTTAGATTTAAAAGGTAGGACAAGGTAAGTTAAAATAGCCACTAAGGGTAACTTAAAACAGCTGCAACAATGATTGTTTGAAGCACATTCCCAGGGGTACAGAAAAAAGACACCAACAAGTATTTGAAACAGCCACTCATCGTATCTTGAAACTGCTGATTGGAGGTACCTTAAAACAGAGTCTTAAAAAGTGCAGGCTAACTAAAAACAACTACTGTGGGTTCCTCAATACAGCTGCTAAATGATTATATTTAAAGGGAGGGGAAGTTAGTTGAAACACCCACTCTGGGTACCTCAAAACAGAAACTCAACGGTACCTCAAACTATAGCTAAATGTTTACATTCAGAAAGACAGGGAATGTTAGTTCCAATAGCAACTAAGGGTACCCTAAAATAGCTGCTAAAAGTTACCTCAAAACAGCTGCTTAGGGTTGACATGTATAGGGCAGAGAAAGGTCAGTTGAAAAAGTCACCTTGGGTACCTCAAAACAGTTGCTTAAAATCAACATCTAAAAAGTAGTGGAAGTTTAGTGGAAACAACAACTCAGGGTACCTTAAAACAGGGCAGCTTGAAATAGTAGCTTGTGGTTTACATTTAAAAGGTAGGACAAGGTAAGTTAAAATAGCCACTAAGGGTAACTTAAAACAGCTGCAACACTGATTGTTTGAAGCACATTCCCAGGGGTACAGAAAAAAGCCACTTATCGCATCTTGAAACTGCTGATTGGAGGTACCTTAAAACAGAGTCTTAAAAAGTGCCGGCTAACTAAAAACAACTACTGTGGGTAACTCAAAACAGCCACTGTGGGTACCTCAGAACAGTATCTAAAGGTTTACATTTAAAAGGTAGAGATAGGTAATTTGAATTAGCCACTTAGGCTAACTAAAAACAACGACTGTGGGTTCCTCAAAACAGCTGCTAAATGATTATATTTAAAGGGAGGGGAAGTTAGATGAAACACCCACTCAGGGTACCTCAAAACAGAAACTCAAGGGGTACCTCAAACAATAGCTAAATGTTTACACTTGGCCAGCAGTCCTAATTACAATCACCGCTGCCAAGTGCAAAACCCCCAACCCTCCTAAGTCTGAAACCACAGCTCCACATAATGTAAACTGCCTCCAGGGCGCCACATCCAAAGAAATATGAACCCAAGTCCAGGACATTAAAAAACAACCCTCACCTCACTCCCTCACTTCCCCCCCTCTGACACATAACATCCCATTAACGAGGTGTCACCGCTAATATTCAGGACGTTAATTTGCGCCCGCTCCTGAAGCCGCTTTGATCCAAACAGAGTGTGACAACTTTAATGACTAAACAAAACAGAGGACAAACAAACCTAAAGACCTGCTGCTAAATCGTGGCGAGGGAGGTCTGCGGGGAGAGACGGCTTTTTGAAGTGGAGGGAAAAACAACAAAAGGAAGCTTTTTATGTGGCCGCGCCATCATTACGCCAGGCGAGGTGAGGCACAGGCCTAATTAGGGGCCAGGATTGATTGAAGTGGTGTTCTTCTTTTTCTTCTACGGTTCAGACTTGTACGGGGGGGAATAAAAAGCAGAGGAACATGAGGGAGAAGGGGGCAATTTAAAAAAGGTAGGATTTGAGTGTTGTGTTGCGACAATTTCAAATTTAACTTACTGGTCTGTCTGAAACCTCATTAGGAGCTAAATTTCCCTGAAGAATGTGATTCATTAAACTTAAAGAGCAGAATTATATCTGAGACCTTGTTCTGAGGAACCAGGACCATATTTCAAAGTGGACAGACCTTTTTAAAAAATGGTGCTAATGCAAGATATCCAGAAAACTGCCTTTTTTTAACGGCCAGCAGGGGGCGACGTCACAAGCTGCTAACAGTCAGATTTGTGCAGGATGTTTGAGCTGATTTAAACACTTTCTTTGAGGCCACAACTTCTAAGATCAATACTTCAATATAGCGTTATATTCACTGCATGAATTATGGCTACTGCAACTGACAGATTGAGGCAATATTGAGCAGGAAATGCGTCCAGTTTAAGAGACCCGATCAGAGGGAATATTATCCCTAAAGTCTGCTTCTGCTCACTAAATAAGCCCCCCAATTCAAAACACAATAATGACACATCTCCAATGAGTTTTTCTGAGCTAGCTCTCTCAGTGCTCAGCCCCAGCTCTGCTCACAGCAGAACTTTGGTTTGATTGGTCAGCATGGCGGCCATGCGGCCAATCACATGTGAGGATATAGGATACAGGTGATGGAGGGGAGGCTGTGTATCGTGGCTTCATCTGTTCCTTCTGAGAGGGTTAGGGTTAGGGTTCTTCTCAAAGAGCGGGCAAATACTCACTGAGAGGAGAAACCGGATCAGACCATCCAAGCTGAGGACATTAATAATGTTTGATCCAGTTTGGTTCTGGTTCGGTTCTGGTTTGGTTCTAGTTCGGTTCTGGTTTGGTTCTGGTTCTGGTTTGGTTCTGGTTTGGTTCTGGTTTGGTTCTGGTTTGGTTCGGTTCTGGTTCCGTTCGGTTCTGGTTCGGTTCTGGTTCGGTTCGGGTTTGGTTCGGTTCTGGTTCGGTTCTGGTTCGGTTCTGGTTCGGTTCGGTTCTGGTTCGGTTCGGTTCTGGTTCGGTTCTGGTTCAGTTTGGTTCTGGTTTGGTTCTGGTTTGGTTCTGGTTTGGTTCTGGTTTGGTTCTGGTTTGGTTCTGGTTCATAGCTGGTTCGGTTCTAGTTCGGTTCTGGTTCTGTTTGCTTAAGTTTAGTTCTGGTTCTAACCCAAACCCTAACCCTAATCGTAACCCTAACCCTAACCCTAATCCTAACCCTAATCGGAACCTTAACCCTAACCCTAACCCTAACCCTAACCCTAACCGGAACCCTAACCCTAACCCTAATCGGAACCCTAACCCTAATCGGAACCCTAACCCTAACCTTAACCCTAATCGGAACCTTAACCCTAACCCTAACCCTAATCCTAACCCTAATCGGAACCTTAACCCTAACCCTAACCCTAACCCTAATCCTAATCGGAACCCTAACCCTAACCCTAACCCTAATCGGAACCCTAACCCTAATCGGAACCCTAACCCTAACCCTAACCCTAATCCTAACCCTAACCCTAATCCTAATCCTAACCCTAACCCTAACCCTAACCCTAATCCTAACCCTAACCCTAATCCTAATCCTAATCCTAACCCTAATCCTAACCCTAACCCTAATCCTAATCCTAACCCTAACCCTAACCCTAACCCTAATCCGAACCCTAACCCTAACCCTAACCCTAACCCTAATCCGAACCCTAACCCTAACCCTAATCCTAACCCTAACCCTAACCCTAACCCTAACCCTAACCCTAATCCTAACCCTAACCCTAACCCTAATCCTAACCCTAACCCTAACCCTAATCCGAACCCTAACCCTAACCCTAACCCTAATCCGAACCCTAACCCTAACCCTAACCCTAATCCTAACCCTAACCCTAACCCTAACCCTAATCCTAACCCGAACCCTAACCCTAACCCTAACCCTAATCCTAACCCTAACCCTAACCCTAACCCTAACCCTAATCCTAACCCTAACCCTAATCCGAACCCTAACCCTAACCCTAACCCTAATCCGAACCCTAACCCTAACCCTAACCCTAATCCAAAATCTACGGGTTTCAAAAATTCTACACACTGCCCCTTTAAACCCGTGCAGAATGTCCAGGTGTCAAATATAATCTGGTCACCTTTCATGGTTTTCAACATGGTGAAGTTTAAACCTTCTGCTGGCGTCCGTAGCGGGCGTGGAGCTGCAGCTTCATGATTACATTAAGTGTTAGCTTGGAGGTTAGAGGAATCAATTAACTTTTCAGAGCGAGCGCTGACGAGATAGATTTAAGGTTAATTCAGGTTATTTAAAGACAGTAGGATATTGATGAATACACGCAACGTTTTTCTTTTCAGAACACCAAACGTCTGTTTTTTTCTCAGGCAGCTCATCCTGTCTTCCTCCCTCTCTCTCTCTCTGTCCCTCTCTCTCATCTCTTCCCTTCCTTCTTCTAAACCTGGTTATTCTTGAGAGCCGGTAGCTCCTGTCAGCTCCCACCAGCACTTGCCTCTAAATGACAGAGGTAACCCTCTTATATGAGCAGCCACCGCTAAAAGCATGTCATTTTCTCCTGCTAATGTCAAGTGGGAACAGATCAGAACAGGCAGGGGGAGTTAATAACACCGCGTTCTCTCCTCTCACCCATCTCCCGGGTGCTCCCGCTGCGGTGAACTCAAACTTCCTGCGTGACCTTCGTCGGTTGTGAATAGCAAGCAATCACCTGGGTTGACCCGTTCGCCCGGGCTTCGTCTCCTGAAAAGCCCTGAGTCATGGTTAAAGGATGGAGCTACAGGGCGCCGACATCTCTCCCTCTTTAACATTCACTCCGGCCTTCGTTTTGATCCATCACACCTCTCCACGTACGCCGTCTTTGTGTCTCCACGCTCCTATAGATGCTCCTCAGATAAACCCGCTGCTCGGTGTAATCACCCCGCGGATATATGAGCCACTCGTTACACAAAAGCCCCAACCGCACACATTGACTGACTTTTCCTATTGATCCATACATCAGCAGGCTGTTGAACAACCTCCAGAGAACTAGTGGCGGTTTGATTGCCCTATTCAGAAGGGTTTCACCGCAATCAAGCCGTCTGACACTTTTAAGGGCTGATTAGAATCAAGGTAACGCAGGATTCAGGTGCAAACACAGAGATCACAGTTTATGAAGCTGATATGGAAGTCCTTGAATAGCTAGACTGATGAAGTTCAGATCCTAAACAGGAATAAAAGCTGATGAAACCCATTGACTGCAGAGGATTACACAACTACAACACGGGTGAGCTGATGTTTGGTATTAAAACTGCCTCTGTTAATGAATACTCAAAGCTAAGCTGCACAAAACTTCAGATACGTCACATATCAAAAGACAGATCTCATTTCAGCAGTAATAAAGATATGCTTAAGTTTGTAGCAGATAACATTTCCTGCATTTACACTAATGCTCACTTTTCAGAAAACATGCAAAAATCAGGTTATCCCATCTGGCTCAACTTAACAGGTACTCTCCCCTGCACCATCTTCAAGCCAGTGGCATCACTCTCATTCTCCCACAAGGCACCTATCTTGACTGAGGCCTTGCATTGAGTTGAGTGGTTTCTGCAGGTTATCAAATGGGCACTCCCCCCTTCCTCAATGTTACATTAAATTAAGCCTCCAAGGGGCTTCACAGTAGAGCAAGCATCCTGGAACCACTCCCACTGTCCACCACTCAACTCAGTGTGGTTTGGTTGGCCAATTGCTTGGTTTGTTCTGCCACTGCTCGTCCCTTTTTAGCCAAATCCACCTGGATGCTGGATCTGCCTGCTTGGTAATGTTGGCTATCAGCCGCCTCCTTGCCAGGTGTTCAATTACATCAATTCAAGAGCTCCCCAGAGTGATTTCCCAACAGGTGGATTCCAGGTCTTCCACCCCTTCTGTTGGCTCTCTAGGATGAAGGCATGCTATTTTGATTCCTATGGTTCATGCTAATGCTAACTTTCCAGAAACAAGAAATTGTCTGTGTTTATTTTCAAGAGCTTCAAAAAGGCAAAACATCAAGCCAATATTTCAAGAGTTTGGGAATAGAGAGATAAGCTATTCAGACCAAATCCAGTCTTTAAACCAGGCTGGAAGCACATTAGCGTGCTAACATAGGGGTTAATGGGGATGTCTTGGCTTTTGGAGCCAGCCTCAAGTGGACACGTCGGGAACTGCAGCTTTTTAAAGAAATATATAAAATAGAAATTATAAAATCATTAAAATGTAAAAATATTAAAATATATAAATGTGAAAAATAAATTAGTAACATTGAAAATATTCAACATATATAAAATATAAAGACATAAAATTATACAAAAATATAAAGTATATATAAAATTAAAAAAATGTAGAATTATGAAAATATAAGAAATATATAAAATTAAAAATATAAAATCAGAAAATTTGAAAAATACAAAAACACACAGTTGACAGTAAAAAGTCAAGTCTGTGACAAGTTGGGATTAAGAAGATATCATAATAGAAGAGACGAATATCAAATCAATATCAGCTAAAATGCTACGCTATGCTTTGCTGAATGGTACCAACTGTCAAAATGTGCAAATTCATGCTAAATATGCTGAACTCTTCGCCTTGATATAATAAAATAGATGAGTTATGATCAAATTGATGACCTTCACAGTGTTTAGAAATAGAGATATTTGCTACTCGGACAAAATCCAGTCTTTGAACCAGGCTGTCAACATGTTAGCATCCTAACATGGGTGTTAATGGGGATGTCTTGGCTTTTGGGGCCAGCCTCAAGTGGACACGTCAGGAACTGCAGCTTTTTTAAAGAAATATATAAAATAGAAATTATAAAATCCTTAAAATTTAAAAATATTAAAATATATAAATGTGAAAAAAAAATTAGTAAAATTCAAAATATGTAAAATCATAAAATAATACAAAAATATAAAGTATAATTAAAAAAATGTAGAATTATAAAAATATTGGAAATATATAAAATTAAAAATATAAAATCAGAAAATTTGAAAAATACAAAAACACACAGTTGACAGTAAAAAGTCAAGTCTGTGACAAGTTGAGATTAAGAAGATATCATAATAGAAGAGACGAATATGAAATCAATATCAGCTAAAATGCTACGCTATGCTTTGCTGAATGGTACCAACTGTCAAAATGTGCAAATTCATGCTAAATATGCTGAACTCTTCGCCTTGATATAATAAAATAGATGAGTTATGATCAAATTGATGACCTTCACAGTGTTTAGGAATAGAGATATTTGCTACTCGGACAAAATCCAGTCTTTGAACCAGGCTGTCAACATGTTAGCATCCTAACATGGGTGTTAATGGGGATGTCTTGGCTTTGGGACCCAGCCTCAAGTGGTCACCCCAGGAACTGCAGCTTTTTGCACTCTGCTCTGGCTTCACTACTGTTTGACCTAAACAGGAGATGAGTTGAATCTGAGTTTGCAGAAATAAGCTAATGCCAGATATATTAAATTGTAAATTGATATTTGAATCAAGCAGAAGCATCGCTCCGCTGCTCTCACAATCTGTCCTGCTGTTAATTCCGCTGAAGACAATCTCTGTGATTCTTTTTAATCACCAAACGATCAAATTTCCTTCATTTCATCATTTCCTTTTCGTCCCTTCTCAACAAACTTATCGTGTTTTCTCATTTTGAAGCCCAAACATGAGATTCTTTACCATTTCAGGGCGAAGAAAAAAGTGCTTTGTGATGATACACACCAGATCAAAACAACATCCTTTATGCTGATGAGAGATATAAACCCAGCTTCCCCACAGTGCATTGCTTGAGCTGCCTCTAAAAAGAGGCTGAGGCTGTTTCATCCATAACCAACAGAGCCATCAGCGGGGAGAAACAGCATCTCTCTGTATTCCACTCATGCCCCCCTCCTCTCCACTGCAGAGGCTAGAGGTCCGCACACACTGTGGCTCCACTCATTACCTTGCCGCTTGGATGCCAGACCCCCATTCACCCCCTGCTCACACACACACACACACACCTGCACCCACACACCTCAAACCCGCCTGATTAATCATCTTTTTAACCCCTCGTTGTCTGCAGAGCATCACACCTCCTCATGAAACAGAACGTGATCATGATTCTGATTTCCTGGCAAGCTCATATTACTTGACCTCACCTGGCAGGATACATGTGCTTTAATTTGCACATTTATTCATAGGAATCAATAAAAAATATGATTACAGTCGCCTAACTGTACATTCTGTTGAAGAAACAGGAAGCATGCTGTAATAACAGTCACAGAGAGGTCGGTATCTTCCCTGTATGGGAATAATTTCTGTTTTTAGCAGCTCAAAAACAACATTAGCCTCGCTGCTCCTGAGCACAGCAGCAAAATAGAGCGCTGTGACACCTAACCATGATTTACGTTTCTTCTATTTTATCCTATTTGAGGGAGGCTGGAGGTTGCAAGCATTTATTATTTTGCAAAATAAACCTACATTTGTCACCAGCAGCAGAAAACACTGTGTTGCACGGTGACAAATCTGTTACTCGCTGCTCCAGAATTCATCTTTTCTTTCCCTACAAGCTGCGGGATGATTGCGGTTACCTCTGGCAGCCTGCGTGTGCACGGAGGTCAGAGGTCGAACAAAGCACACAACAAACGTCCTGTATTTCATCACTATGCACCAGTCCATATCCTGCTGCCTCCCTAAGCTGCAAATCCAGGCCTGAAGATTTGAATTAATATGATATGTGATGTGACACTTTTCGGAGGCCAGTGCAGAGATATTAAATTAGTCACTGAATATCCCAGCTCAGAGATTTTTTTTGCTTCAGGTATCCCCGTCCAAATGAGTTTTATTTGAATGTATGACTTCCAGCTGTGAATGAGAAAATGTCCTCATATCCCGGTACGATCAGCGCGGCTGCTGTCAGCGCGTCCTGGGAGTTCCTTCATTATTCACCGTCTGCAGCGCGGCGCCAGGATCTGTCTCCAGATAAAATCATCTCTCTGTGTCTCTCCGGTGGTTGTTTATGGGAAAAGTTGTTTAAATAGACATATGATATCTGAGCTGCACTGGATTGTACAACAACAAACAGTCTGTCCAGTGATTCTTAAAAGGAAGGCTGCATTTTTCTCCATGTTGAATCAATGAGAAGAGAAACATGTGACCGTCAGTGAGACTTTTAAAGGCATTAAAGCAGATGGAACAAATACTAAAGGGACTTCATGTGATGATTTACCTCCTTTTTTTAGACAAGTAATATGTGATGTGAATAGATACAAAAATATAAAATCATTAAATTATAAAAATGAGGAAATATTCAAAATATATAAAATATAAAAATTATACAAAACATAAAATATAGAATAAAAATATAAATATATAATATATACAATAAAAAATACAAAATAATAATATTAGAAAAGTATAAAAAATATATAAATGTGAACATTAAATTATTAAAATAAGGAAATATTCAAAATATATAAAATAAAAAATAAAAAAATTATAAAAAACAAACTGTAGAATAAAATATATAAATATAATAAATATATAAAATGAAAAAATTCAGAAACTTAACATTAGAAAATTATAAAAATAGAAAATATATACAAATATAAAATCAATAAATTAAAAAAATATGAAAATATATAAATGTGAGAAATAAATCAGTAAAATAAAAATAAAAAAAAACATGAAATTTAAACAAAATAAGAATATAAAAAAATTAGAAATATTAGAAATATATAAATTACAAAATACAAAATGATAAAATTTAAAATATAAAAATGAAAAACATATAAAATCATTAAGTTATAAAAATATAAAAATATATAAATGTGAAAAATATATTAGTAAAATAAAGAATATTCTAAATATAAAATAATAAAACTATAAAAAAAATATATAAAGTATATATAAAATATAAATTATAGAAATATAAAAATATAAGAAATATCTTAAATACAAAATAGGAGTCTTTGACAAGTTGGGATTGAGATCATGTAGAAATAGAATAGACAAATATCAAACCCATACCAGCTAACTACTATATTAGCCAATCAGAACATCAGGCCTCTTCATTTGGGATTGATGACATCATAATTTTTGGTTTCTATAAACACTACTGTGCTCGTTACTGTCTCTTCTCCATCACCAACCAATAAAAAGCAAGAAGGAGCAGGATGATGACAACAATGGCGACAATTTGTACAGATCTACCTGTACTTTGGACCCAAAAACCACCACGGACCGACCCAGTGTCTTAGATGGTGCAGAAAAAGTTTGTTTAAGCTAAAAAGTAAGAAACAGAAAGCAAAGTAAGGAAGCTGAGGTGAGTCTCTCTCCTCTGCATCCCTCCATCCCTCCATCCCTCCATCCCTCCATCCCTCCATCCCTGTCCTCCCTCTTTAGTCTGCTGTCCTCTCCTGTTTCACTCCACCTCACTCCTCGCTCCTTTTACCGAGACCATTAGGCTTAGCGGGGTATACCAGCCCGGGTTAAACACACATAACCTCCCAATGCTCCAACACAGGGAGGCATCACACACACACACACACACACTCTCTCTCTCTCACACACACACAGGGGTGCTGGCTGCAGCTTTAAGAGCAGTGATTGCTGTAATAGCCCTTTAGAGAGGAGAGAAAAAGACAACAAAGAGGGAACCCAAGGATTGAGAGGAGAAAGAGTTGATGGATGGGTCTGCTTTCCAGGTCACTTAGGGGGCTCCTCCCCCCCGTGTCGGGCTCTCTCCCCGGGGTCACTATTACTTGGCACACACACACAAACACACACACACACACACATAAACACAGCAGCGTATCAGTGAACAGGTCGCACCACAATGGGCAACATCGATTTTACAATATAAACTAATGAAGCAGACCAAACTCAATACAAAGAACACACAAACAAGCACACAGGGGAAGCACGCACACACACACACACCTTGTAAACACACACCAACGCCATCACTATCACCATCCTTTTGTTCCCATTCAACACACATACTGTAATTGCTGATGTGAAGATAAGTGTGTACATTATGGAAAACACAAACCAATTATGTTCCTGTTGTAGCGATTCTCCTGCTTCCAAACAAACATGCCTGCACACACAAACATGCTAAAACACACACACACACACACGCACACACACACATGACTTCCAGGCCTTGTCTGAGAGAGAGAGAGTGTGTGTGTTCCCTCGGGGCGGTGTCTCTCCTCTCTCCTCCTCTTCCTCTCTCTATTTCCTTGGTGACAGCTGTCATCCTGTCAGGCCTATGGCAGCCCCATTCTGCTCACTGACACACACACACACACACCACACATCAACACACACACACACACATACACATACAAACCCTCAAACTTAACAGCCCTGGCAGATCCAGCTTCTGTATCTCCCAAACCGCGAGTCAGCTCCACCAGACCGACCGTGAGAGCACAGAAACGCTGAACTCACCTCCTGGAGTGCTAACTAGCAAAACCTACTCTGCTGTTTCCTCAGGAACAACATCTGACAGCAAGAAAACATCACACACGGATACATCCACTTGTTTGCTTTCAAGCCCCCCTACACTAATATCAAACAGGAAGCAAGGACGGATACAGAACTAGTTGAGGATTTAGAGAAAGTCTCCATGGTCCTCTAAAAAACCTCTGACCTGTTGACTCCAGGCCTGGCTCCGCTCATCATGATGGTTTGTTGTTGTAGTTCAGTGAAATACGATCTGGTGGAATTTGGCCATCACAGCTAATCAAAACCTATATTCACTCCTTTTTTTTGCTCCATTTTGGTCTCCTCCAGCTCCAGCTCCTGCTCCAGCTCCAAAGAGATATCTGCTTAGCTAGGGCTTCCTGACTGATGAAACACTGACAGTCCTGAGTAAATGCTACATTCAAATTCATGCTAGTTTTCCAGGACTACCAACGCGAGCTTTAAGTCCCGACTCTCAACTTGAGAAATATCTGAGGGTTTGAAATGTGTTCGGTAATTCATGTCCTATCAGATCCGGTGCTGTGACAGACCGGAGCACTCAGATCTGGGTGCATTTGGCCGTCACAGCCAATCAAAACCAATATTCACTCCTTTTTTTTGCTCCATTTTGGTCTCCACCAGCTCCAGAGAGAGAGACAGCTGCAGTTTGGTCTGTCTTAAAGTTTTAAAGTTAACACATTGACTAGAATAGAAACCGTTTAGACCCAGAGCTGTGACAAGACTTGAGACGGACCTTGACACTCAAAACCTGTGCAGCCTTGAAGAGTCTCTCTTGACAGACTGTGTCTCTCCTGCAGACTCCAGCTCCTAACTTCATCCCCTCCATCTTTACATGCAGTCAATATTCTCCCCCATCATGAGTCATAACTTGGAAACTGACCTGACAGCTGTTTTTACAACCCCTGGCTCGGACCATCATGACTAACTCGACCCTTGTTTCCACCAATCTTAAGTCCAGACTCTCAAATCAAGAGTTTGATGGTTGGTTATTTATGTCCTATCAGATCCGGTGCTGTGACAGAGTGGAGCAATCAGATCTGGGTGCATTTGGCCATCACAGCCAATCAAAACCAACATTCACTCCTTTTTTTGCTCCATTTTGGTCTCCACAAGCTCCAGAGAGAGATATCTGCTTAGGACCATCATGACTAACTCGTCCCTCGTTTCGTCCAATCTTAAGTCCAGACTCTCACCTCCAGAGTTTGAAATATGGTCTGTATTTTATGTCCTATCAGATCCAGTGATGTGACAGAGTGGTGCACTCAGATCTGGTGGAATTTGGCCATAACAGCTCTTCAAAACCAACATTCACTCCTTTTTTTGCTCCATTTTGGTCTCCACCAGCTACAGAGAGAGAGACATCTGCTTAGCTAAGGCTGCCTGACTCATGGAATACTGACAGTTTGGTCTGTCTTAAAGTTTTAAAGTTAACACATTGACTAGAATAGAAACCGTTTAGATCCAGAGCTGTGACAAGACTTGAGACGGACCTTGACGCTCAAAACCTGTGCGGCCTTGATGAGTCTCTCTTGACAGACTGTGTCTCTCCTGCAGACTCCAGCTCCTAACATCATCCCCTCCATCTTTACATGCAGTCAATATTCTCCCCCAACATGAGGCATAACTTGGAGACTGACCTGACAGCTGTTTTTACGACCCCTGGCATGGACTATCATGACTAACTTGACCCTCGCTTCCACCAAAGTCCCAACTCCCACCTCAAGAGTTTGAAATATGGTCTGTATTTTATGCCCTATCAGATCCAGTGCTGTGACAGAGTGGAGCACTCAGATCTGGTGGAATTTGGCCATAACAGCTCATCAAAACCAACATCCACTCCTTTTTTTGCTCCATTTTGGTCTCCACCAGCTCCAGAGAGAGAGATATCTGCTTAGGACCATCATGACTAACTCGTCCCTCGTTTCATCCAATCTTAAGTCCAGACTCTCACCTCCAGAGTTTGAAATATGGTCTGTATTTTATGCCCTATCAGATCCAGTGCTGTGACAGACTGGAGCACTCAGATCTGGTGGAATTTGGCCGTCACAGCTAATCAAAACCAACATTCACTCCTTTTTTTGCTCCATTTTGGTCTCCACCAGCTCAAAAAAGAGAGATATCTGCTAAGCTAGCCGTGCACCGTTCATTCTGATGAGCCTAAAAGTAAAAGCTTGTAGCACTACACGCAGGGCCCTCTGTTAGATCTGAAAGCAGGAGGTGCTTTTTTGTTTTTTTTAAGATAATTAAGGTTCAGGAAGAACATAAAAATGAAGTACTGTAATGCTGCTAAAATACTCATTAGCACAGCTCTAAAGAGACGGAGGTAATGTCTTTAGGAAACCCAAAAGAATGATGAGCATAAGGAGAAAAGATCAACATTAAAATGTGTTTGTTTGGTCTCCCTATACCCTGATCCTGAAACCTCCTCCTCCTCCCTCTCAGACGTGTTTATTTCCTCACAGAGACATAAAACTAAAGTATCGGCTCTTGGCGGCTTCAATCCCAAATTATCCGCGCTGGCCTTTAACGGCACACATCGGTCCGGTCCTCGTCTGTAATTCTGCACCAGGCCGACGCAAACCTGCTGCTGCAGACACATTCCAGTCATGTCCACAATCTACTGCAGCATGCCAAACACATCACTCCTCCTGCTCTCAGTACACTGACCCAGTGCTGTATTACTGCATCTGAAACCCGACTTTACAGCTGTTTGAGATCCACATCACTCCGCTCGGTCTGGACGGTCACAGAGCTTCATTTAAAGGACTCAGAGGAGAGCTTTAGAGGCGTGTTAGAACAATCCGTGCCTGACAGTAAGACAGCTGATTAACTGAGTGATTAAATCTACTGACAGTTTGAATGATTTCCAAACTGTGAAAGAAGAGGACGAATGTTTGCTTCTGAATCTGGATCTCTCAGCTGTTCTCTTAATTACTGAAACAATTTGAATATTTTGGTTTCATCACTTTACTCATGGTGCAATTTTTTACATAATTTTGCACATAATCTTTATTAAATGTTTCATCAGTAAAGCAGAAACACAGAGCTCTGCCAAAGAAAATGCTCCTCATGTCTGAGTCACCAGAGCAGGACTCGAATTGAGTCTGAATCCAAGTCAGATTTTATGGATTTGCATGGATTTAATCCTCCATTTCTACCAAGTCTGTGTTGCTTTATGCCACTTAACATTACATACTGTACCTTTAAACTCAATAACAACAAAGCAACAAATTCAGCTCTTGGTTGCACCAGCTGTGTGTAAGCTCCATTGAGTCTAGTTTGAATGCTATTGCTAATTTAGGATGGAGTTTACTCTCTACTAACGTTTTGGCATTGCACAAGCTGAGATAGCACCAACGTTAGCATGAGTTACATCTTTAATCCTACACTAAGATATTATATGAAATGAATCTGATGAGACATTAGCTTGTTTGGAGGACTTTACACCCTAACTTAGGACTTAAAGGTGACATATTCTACTCTTCTTCATCAACATATATTGGTCTAAGAGGTCCCCAAAACATGTCTTTAAAGGTTATGCTCATAAAAACACTTTGAAATCAGATTCTGGTCTGCCTGTAAACCCCTCTTTTTCAGCCCTGCTCAGAACAGGCTGTTTTCTGTGCCGTGCCTTTAAATGAGAATGAGCTCTCTGACCACGCCCCCTCAGGAAGTGGGTGTGGCCTCGGCCGTCCAGCACGTTGATCTTATGTTTACACGTTGGCTGAATATACACGGCTGCTAACAGACCCGCGTTACTTCAACCCTCTGAATCTGATCCAGAATCTGATCCTGACGGAGAGGCGCCTGCAGCAGGACCTTTCTGAACCATTGGTCACAGATTTAGTGTTTCTTGTTGTTTTATTTATCAGCATGGTCGACGTGTGTCTTGGTACACAGCTACAGACATGTAGCTATGTGGCTATGCTAACTAGCGCTAGCACTTATCCATGAAAACTAAAAATCATCCACTAGATCTTCAAATCTGCAGACGTGGGGAGTCAAAGCGACCTTTGTGTTTATTAAGACAGCCTACAACTAGCATGCCTCCCTCCTAAGCTCCTTGTTTGGGGGGTTTGTAGACATGCCAGGGACACATATTTCAGGTAGAGAACCATTAAAAAGTTTGCATGATATGTCACCTTTAACTTATGCAGAGCTGGTGCAACAGGTTACTGTCCTCCAGCTTCAAAGTCCTAATGCAGGCAGTGCTCGAGTGCAAGTCAAGTTACAAGTCCCAAGGCAGGATTTGACTACCTCAACACTGCTTCATGCTCATGGCGGATTAAGATGAGATCAGACTGAGTCCTGTCTGTAAGATGGGACTGGATCTGATCCGGTCTTGATGTTGGGTCTTTGTTAATAAGAGAACATAGAGTACGGTCTTTACTGCTCTATAAAGTTACAGTTCAGTCCACTCAGTGCAAGTCTGTATTTTACAAGCTGTGTTAAATGTAAGTGATCAGACTGTATGGATCTGTGTGTGTGTGTGTGTATGTGTGTGTGTGTGTGTGTGTTTATTTAATTCATCACCAAGAAAAGAAAACAAGAAATGAGTCACACCTCCAGCCGCTCTGCTTTCTGTCCCAAACTGAGAATTTGTACATATAAACTCCAGCGTACGACTTTACACAGAAACACATACACGTAATAAACAAACACAGATGCCCATATAAGCAAACACACACACACACAAACACACACACACAAACACACACACTCACACAGCCAGAGACTGTTTGGCAAATGGCACCCGGTCGGAAAATGTAATTGCTTGAACTTTAGAGAAGCGACTGCAGCTTCTGAAATACCCAAGGGAGCCATCAGACCAGTGTTTTACAGCACACACACAGAGTACACACACACACACATACACACACACACACAACTACGAACCTCCCTGTCAGCAACTGCAGTACTTTAAGTAGTAATAACTGCTCTAGCTGTTAGGGTGAGGAGAGAGAGGATGGAGGGAGCTGAGGGAGGGGTGTCTGGAGAGGAAACAAACGCAGGAGGAGAGGAGGAGAACAAGCAGCCTTAATCTCCATCAGTCTGGATTTGATTCTGCTCAAGCTGGGCCGTGCAGATTTAAAGACATGGGCTGTGAATGTCGATAATTCTGCAGTTTAAAAAGGAGTGCTTCCTCTTCCTCGCACACGGCGCGCTCGTCACTTTCAGTTTCTCACACGTCAGGAGGAATACTGCTCGCTCTGAGATAATCAGAAAGTTTACTCTGGGTCTGGAGGAGCTGCAAACACAACCAGAGTGAGAAGAGATGTGCAGGAATATGCTGCAAGTTGCATCATGGGATATGTAGGATCAAGATGTTTGGAGGTTGAATGGTTATATGGATTAAACGTCATGATATGTTGGCGTCTGTGGAAGAGTGGACCCATGGATGGCACATCTTAGGGCCTGTTTCCACTCAGAGCAGATCACAAAAGTTGTGCCACTTCCCTCAGTACTGTAGAGACTCTTAAATCTGTTTCAAAATGCACTTTATGCTTCATATTTGCATGTGTACAACACAATTTAACAAAGAAACAATTGCTCCAAACCATCTTTGCATTAGCAGCAGCTTAAGACCTGGAAATTGAACCCCCGAAAAACATGCTTCGTGTCTCCTCTGTGCAGATCTCTGCAGTTGTTACTCACAAATGTTATATCAAAAGCATCTTCCTGACTTTATTTGGTGTCAGTGATGCAGATTTTTGAATGCATTGTGTTTGAATAGTTAACTATTTTCAATTTAGAGTGCAGAAACCAAAAACAGCACCTTCAGCGGAGGTCGTTTTTGCTCTTATGGATGCTGATTCCTGCAAATGCTCTTAGTGGACACAGGCCCTTAATCCAGACAAGTTACAGGCTGCTACCATCATCTTTTACAATGATAGTAAACCAACTTATAAAACATCCTCCTAATCAAATTACTAATAAGGAAAGTGGATAAAAACAACACAAGGAAGACAGAATAAATGTCCTGTCTTTTGGTCTTCAACCTGCATCCTTCTCCGGCCTGCAGGGGACAATTTACTGATTGCAAACATGAGAAAACTCCACTGTTCACTTGATTTACTCCCTCAGCAAACATTCTCTTAATAACTTTATGGTCCTAAATGTGATTTTAAAGTCCTCTTCAAAACAGCATGAGCTTCAGTTTTTAATTTATGGACTCAATTATAGCAGGTTAAGCTTTAAGGTAGTGCTACCATGTGAGTGACAACATGCTGCCAGAGCACATTATGAAGAAGCAGGACAGAGGCCTCACAGTGGCTCCAAATGAACACTCAACAAACTAGAGAGGCTTATCACGTCAGCTGATGATGTCCGGTATGATTCCAAACAATCGCTCCTCTTCCTGCAGAAGCATCAGCCTGTAATTCTGCATCTCACAGCTCTTAATCTCCACTTTGAGGAACGTTGCAGAAGTTTCCGCGATGGTTCTCTGCATGCATTTTGACGAGCCTCTCTGCTTTGACCCCGGGTCACTATTTGAATCCATTTTAACTGCTGTAAGAACCAAGCTGCTGAATCTGCCAGCCTCCACAAAGCACCTACAGCTACAGCCAGTGAATGTTTGATGCACAGAGAGTTCAGCTTCACGGCCTGAACATCCACAGATACGCTGGAAGAATGTTTGAGGATATCGACAGTACATTTATATTGATTCTATTCAGCCTCGTTCTGAAATGATCATCCTTCAGAGCCTGCTGCAGCTGACCTGTTATAACTGACAGTATCACACATCTGGATTAAAGCGCACTAATCTGGAAATCCCGTCAGAACACGCAGTAACACGCCCGCCCGGACACGTTAATCCCTCGTCAGCCCCGCTGGTGTTTCCAGGAACATGCACTGTTTGAACCGTGGGGATACTATTGTGTTTCCATGCTTGTAAGTGTTTAAGTGCATGGCGATGTGTGTGTGTGTGCGTGTGTGTGTGTGTGTGAGCATGTAAGCCCGGGGCTGTCCCCTCAGCGCTGCATCTGTATCGACCTGCAGTGGAAAACAGGCCTGTACTTGGCCATGTAGGCCGGGGAGTCGATGGGGACATCAGAATGAGGGCAGCCGTCCAAAACGGCATCACATTGTGCCCAGAGGCCGCGCACTCTCACACAAACACACACGCACCCAACATAAACAAAGGTCCTGGACGGTTTTCAAACAGGACCAGATTTACACTTTGTATAAATCTCCCTGGGAGCTGACTCACGTGGAATCTGTCTGTAACGGTGACGTGATGAAGTCGAACCTTTTCAAACTGATTGTATTTAAAGAAACGCTGGATAGCTATAAATAACACTGTGTGCGATGGCAGTGACTCATCTTCATATCAATGCATGGACTGTATGTTGCTTTCTACTGCTGACTGCTGCAACACAACATCAAGTTTCATTCTAGAGAGAGTCTCAAGGCCTTTAAACTCCCTTTATGCAAATATTTGATGCATACGTTTAGAAATCTTACCCTCAATCTCTCGGCTTTACTTCCATCTATCTGTTAAGGTCTGCTCATCATACCTAAAGTCTCTACAAGTAGTATGGGAGGTAGAACCTTCAGTTATCAGGCCCCTCTCCTTTGGAATCATCTACCAGTCAGGGTCCGGGAGGCAGACACCCTCTCTACTTTTAAGAGTAGGCTTCAAACTTTCCTTTTTGATAAAGCTTATAGTTAGAGCTGGATCAGGCTTGGACCAGGTCTTAGTTCTGCTGCTATAGGCTTAGACTGACACACTGGGATCCTGTCTTTCCCTCTCTCTCCTCTCTCTGCCTGTCTCTCACTTTAACTCTTCCTGTCCCATTAAAGTTACTAACCATAGACCTTTCTGGAGTCCCTGAGCTCCCTTGTCTCGTAGGTTCCTCTGGATCTCTGCTGTAGACTCCTTTTTTGGGGTCTGTTATTCATCCTTTCTTTCTTTTCTGTTCTTCTTTCTTTCATTCCTTTGTTTTTTCTTTCTTTCGTTCTTTCCTTCTTTCATCTGTCCTTTCTTTTCTGTTCTTCTTTCTTCTCTATTTCATTCCCTTTTCCTTTGTTTTTTCTTTCCTTCTTTCCTTTCTTTCTTTCTTTCTTTCTTTCTTTCTTTCTTTCTTTCTTTCTTTCTTTCTTTCTTTCTTTCTTTCTTTCTTTCTTTCTTTCTTTCTTTCTTTCTTTCTTTCTTTCTTTCTTTCTTTCGTCTTCCCATGTTTCTTCATCCTGGGATCTTGTCTTTCCCTCTCTCTCCTCTCTCTGCCTGTCTCTCACTTTAACTCTTCCTGTCCCATTAAAGTTACTAACCATAGACCTTTCTGGAGTCCCTGAGCTCCCTTGTCTCGTAGGTTCCTCTGGATCTCTGCTGTAGACTCCTTTTTTGGGGTCTGTTATTCATCCTTTCTTTCTTTCTTTCTTTCTTTCTTTCTTTCTTTCTTTCTTTCTTTCGTTTGTCCTTTCTTTTCTGTTCTTCTTTCTTCTCTATTTCATTCCCTTTTCCTTTGTTTTTTCTTTCTTTCTTTCGTCTTCCCATGTTTCTTCATCCTGGGATCTTGTCTTTCCCTCTCTCTCCTCTCTCTGCCTGTCTCTCACTTTAACTCTTCCTGTCCCATTAAAGTTACTAACCATAGACCTTTCTGGAGTCCCTGAGCTCCCTTGTCCCGTAGGTTCCTCCTGCTGTGGACGTTCCAGACTCCAGGGGCAACAGCTACTACTACTCGTCTCATCACTATCACCGCTCTCTCTCTCTCTCTTATTCTCCTCTATCCCTCTCTCCAACACGGTCTCAGCAGATGTGTGTCTTACATGAGTCTGGTCCTGCTGGAGGTTTCTGCCTGTTAAAGGAAGTTTGTCCTCTCCACTGTAACTAGCTAAATACTGCGATGTGCAATGCTCATGATGGATTAAGGTTGGGTCAGACTGAGTCTTATCCTGTCTTGGTGTTGGGAACAAACAACCAGCCTCGACCAAGACAGAACATTCAGAGGAGAAGCTACTTTTCCTGAGGACCTGCAGCAAAAATTAGGCGAGCTATGGTTTGTTATTGTGCCGTTTGTTCTCTCGTTCATGCATCCTTAAAGTCCATCTCTGCACACCCAGCCCTGCAGCATCTGTCTGCAAAGCTCCTCCTTGTTTCTGTTCTTGCATTATAAACATTCAGAATGATCCTGAGTGTTTTGGATCAGCTGCTCAGGTCAAAGCTCTTACCCCAGAGATCTTCACAGGAGACTCTAACCCTCCATCCTCACCGCCCCTCTCTCGTGCTCAATCACTCATCCACAGGACCGCCTCCGTATCAGCGACCCCACTGACAGGTGACTCAATCAAACCGCAGCAATAATATGTGGAAACAAAAAGAAATGATGTCTGTGGGCTTGGTTGAAGAATAGGTTTGTCTTTCTTATCAGCAGCAGCGAGCGGCTTTGATAACTGGGAGCAAGTGGCTGGATAAGTTGAGCTGAAATCATCGCGCCTGGCAGAGAGAAAAATAAGACTATTGTTCTGAAGTGAGACATTTTGTGCTGCGGTGGGGAGAAAAACCGACGCTCCCAAGTACACCTCAGAAATGTCAGGAGACAAATAAAAGTGCAAAATTGTCTCCAGCTGGATAATAATCTATATCTTATGCTCTACAATACGTTTCCAAAAGCTCCACTCCGGTGTGTTTTGGCATTTTATATATCTCTGAGTCACTTCCTGAACGTGTTCTATAGCTGCACTTCCTGGAAACTAGACAAATAAGTTGATTTTTAAGCTCTAAAGGGAGGATTTATATCTGAGCTTCTACCACTGGACACGGAGTAAAGCTTAGCAGAGACCAATCAAACACAGGGAGCGGATGATTTGCAGCACCTCCACCCAGGACTCTGACTCCGGGGTGAAGACCACGCAGTGCCAGGAGCAGAAACCTGCAAGACATCGACCTCTCAATGCTGCAGAAATCTGCCACCCTGATTTATAATGGATGACCGTATGCTACAACACGTTCAGGGACATCATCCAACCACTCTGCCACTTTGAGGAGCATCAAATGTTGTAAGTCTGCAGGAAACAGCTTCCTCCAGCCAGATACAAACACCCTGAGCTTGCAATCATCCATTTTTGAAACGAATCCATAAAACATTTGAAGTGTCCGAGTCCTCCCCTGCGTCGGCGCCCGGGCCCTGCTGACCCAGCAGAGGTGCTAATTTTATGTATCAGTGGGTAACATCTTGGAGCCGCCGCCGCTGTCTGCCCTACCTTTGAACCTGCACATCACAAGACTGTTTTCAATTATACAAATTAGGCTGACTTAAGAGCGGGGCCTTGATCACGCTCACATCCCAAACACGGCGTGAGATCACACGAGCCGAGCCTCCCCGAGTGGGAAATGGTCTGGGACGTTGTAAAATAGATCTATGCTGAGGGAAATGAGCCAAACAGTGGAGATTGCCGCGATGCTCCTTTAAGGTTCTTTTCCCCTGCTTGTGTTAATGTCTTTCCAGTCGTGCCTTTCGGTTTTCTCCCTCTGCCAAAGCCATCAAGAGCCGTTTGATCAGCAGCAGCTCGGAGGAGGGAAGCCACGTTAGCCCCGGCATCCTCCCCGCCTCCTTCCCTCACCTCCTATAGAGGGTTGAGAGGCCCGCTCTCCTCTCCCCTGCCTCGTGGAGGGGTTATTACAGAGCGTCGGGTGTACATGCATGCACAGATGAGCGGCTTCACGAGCGGGACGGCTCAGCGGACACATCCGTGCACACGCAAGCATTACAACATCTGTCTGAGGGGAAGCCTGAGAATGTACCACATGTTTGTGATTCATCTACAATAGCTTCTTTTTTCCCCCCCCATCCTCTTGTTCCTGCTGAAAAGGCTCAGGCCAACGGGAATCAATGCCTCAAAAGACACCTCGTGTTTGGGCTTCTCAGTGGCAAATTACAGCGCCCTAAGCGGCGTCGGCGTTTGAAGGGAGGAGGATCACTCTGTTTCCACTTCTTTGAAAAAGGAGTGAGAGAGAAGCTGATGCCGATTTTAGCGGGGCCATTATCACATATAGGACTTCCTGAGAGCTGTGTTGCCTGGTTTGAGAATCACTGCTCTGATCGTCTTCAGTCTGTAAGGGTGGAGAGGCTCCTTTCAGATCCCCTGCCTCTTTCTATTGGTGTCCCACAAGGGAGTGTATTGGGATCCTACACTGTTCAACATTTATGTTAATGACATTGCCCTTGCAGCAGGTGATTCTTATATCCATCTATATGCAGATGACACCATTATTTATACGTCTAGTTCCTCCCTGATTACAGGCCAGTTTCCATAGTGTCCAACACGCTTTCATGAGGCTCCATTTGGTTTTAAATTCCAATAAAACTAAATGTATGGTTTTTAACAAAAACATACCTTTGCCCAACAGCCCCCTCAGAATCTCCTCCCTGGATGGGTCAGAGAGTGAGTTTGTTGACAGTTACAAATACCTAGGGATCTGGCTTGACAGCAAACTTTCTTTTGAAGCACACACAAACACACTTACTCACTAAAGGTCAAATCCTGTATTGGTTTTCTTTATTGCAACCAATCCTCCTTCACACACTCTGCTAAACAGCTTCTGGTTAAAGGTGACATATCATGCACAATGGACTTTTTAATGGTTCTCTCCCTGGAATATGTGTCCCTGTCTACAAACCCCCTGAAAATGAAAAGAATCCATTCTGCCCTTGTTCTGATTTCTCCACAACGCCATCCGGTCTGTAACAGGAAGTCAGAGCTCGGAGCTTGTTCAGCACATAGACTGTATAAAATACAACTCAACCCCTCCTCTGTTTTTCATTCCCTGCACACATGTGTGCTAACAAGGAGCTTAGGAGGGAGGCATGCTAGTTGTAGGCTGTCTTAATAACGCACACAAAGGTCGCTTTGACTCCCCACGTCTGCAGATTTGAAGATCTAGTGGATGATTTTGTAGTTTGCATGGAAAAGTGCTAGCGCTAGTTAGCATAGCCACATAGCTACATGTTGGTAGCTGTGTGCCAAGACACACGTCGACATGCTGACAAATAAAAACAACAAGAAACACTAAATCTGTGACCAATGGTTCAGAAAGGTCCTGCTGCAGGCGCCTCTCCGTCAGGATCAGATTCTGGATCAGATTCAGAGGGTTGAAGTAACGCGGGTCTGTGAGCAGCCGTGTATATTCAGCCAACATGTAAACATTAGATCAACGTGCTGGACAGCCGAGGCCACACCCACTTCCTGTGGGGGCGTGGTCAGAGAGCTCATTCTCATTTAAAGGCACAGGCACAGAAAACAGCCTGTTCTGAGCAGGGCTGAAAAAGAGGGGTTTACAGGCAGACCAGAATCTGATTTCAAAGTGTTTTTATGAGCAATAAACTTTAAAGACATGTTTTGGGGACGTCTTAGACCAATATATGTTGATGAGAAAGAGCAGAATATGTCACCTTTAACATGACAGTCCTCCCAATTCTTGATTTGGGTGACATAGCCCACAAGTCTGCTTTCAACACTCTCCTTCACAAACTGGATGTCATTTACCCCTCATTCACCACTCACCACTGTCACCTGTACTCTCAGCTGAACTGGCCTTCACTCCACTCTCTCAGACAAACTCACTGGTTTCTTTTCATTTACAAACCCCTCACTGGTGAAACCCTGTTATATCTACAGTCACTGATCAAACTTCACAGCACAAACTGGACCCTGCGCTCAAGTAGCCTCAAGGAAAAAGGTCACAAATCACACACCTGTGGCAATAAATCTCTTTTAAATGTACATTAACTGAGAGAAAAGAAAGGAGACCCACCCGCCATCCCGCCCCAGAACCCACAGACTTGATTGTGTTCATTATTAAAGAGCGTATACTTCGATTACAACGGATTCCAGACTAAACAAAAGCTGCACATCAAAATCCTGGATATCAAGACTATCAAAAAAGGCACCTCTGTGTCTAGGTTTCTCTGTGTGTCCTCTCTGTTTCTTGTTTTGTCTTTTATTCATTGTCATGCCACCTGTGTTGCCTTCTCACCCAGGTCCTTATTGCAAATGAGAATTGGTTCTCAATTAACTCACCTGGTTAAATAAAGGTCACACACTGACATGCCAACCTGTGCCAAATCACCAGGGGCACCTAACTGCACGCGCAAGGTATGCTCAGATATATGATGCTGAAGTGCAACCCCAAATCCTCCTAGTGATGTATACACAACATTAGCATCTTAAAAAGGTACTGGGAATAAACCTCAGTCGTCATCCAGAACATCCAAACCTAAGCCTGGGATCAGATTTGATTCGGAGGTGATTACACTTCAACATTTATTACGTAATTAACTCTGAGATCCAAACATAAGAAAGGTCACATGGCAGCTCCTTTTGCTGTGCACACCCTGCACTCGCCTTGTCCCAGAGCCAAGCAATGACAGGCATGGGGGTAGGGTTTTCCCTCTGTGGTTGTCTATCTTCGGCTGCAGGAGTTCAGTGCAAAGATCTATTTCACAGGGACGGGTGTTAAGCTGCTGTGCTTCTGTCATGATAGAGGGCTTCTAACCAATCAGTTACCCAGTGAATTAGCATGTTCAGATGACACTTCCTCCTCTGATTATGACACTCAGGCTACATGCACCACCAATATGGAGTCAGGCTGATGTCAGTTTAGATCTGCAGAGGTCTCAAAGTCTTGAAAAGAAAGCACAAGGAGCAGACTTTGCTCCTAATTGGACTCCAGATTCTGATATCACGTGCATTTTGTTGCCATTTCAAGGCAGATTTCCTTTTAAAAACAGGTAAAGTGAGATAGTATTGGTTTCTTCATGCTCTGTTGATCTATTATTGCGGCCTGTTTGCTCAGCTAAACACGGGGAAAACGCAGGACAATCTCCCTGAGGTGTCTGGAATAGAGGAGAGCGCTTAATATTACAAAAACACCATTTTTTTTTAATGCTCCCTCTCTGCCCCACACTCCCACACAACATCCCCAGGCTGCACGGATACTCTCATTACATACAGCAGCAGCAGCATGTGACATACACCAGGCATATAGGGGACATACATGTGTCCATATGATACCGGCTCAGCATGATGCATGACAGGGAACATGCAAGGCATTCTGGAACTTAAAGAGGCTGCCTAGCACAGCAGAGAGAGAGAGAGAGGGTCCAGTGGACGTTATATGAGTCCACCAATAGAAAGAAGGCGGGGGTGACTATGAAGAGGGATGAGAAGTTAGGAAAGGGACAGGGGAGGAAGAGCCAGGGGGAGGATTTAAGAACAGACATCTCTGGTTTTTGCAGCTCCTCCATCAAACCTTGCAACCACCACTTTCTAATCAGATGTAAGCTTCAAAACACACACAAGGACAAGCTGCAAATTCAGTGAACACAAGAAAGAAGGATTTGTATTCTTCTGAGTCAAACTTGAAAAGCTTGATCCAATGTATTCAAGGTGGAGCCAGGAATATAGAGACTTTTAAGAGTAAATTAAAGACAGATATATTTAGTCTGGCTTTTAGAGAGTTTTTTTTAATTACTTTAATTTATATGTTTTTTAAAATATTTATTTACATTTATTTTTTTTCACTTTTATTATATAAAAAATAATTGTATTGGTATTTATGTGTTTTTATTTATCTTCAGACTTTTATTTCATTTTATTTTCTATATATATATTTGATGTATTTATTCAAGTATATATATAAATATTTTTTTAAACTTTTATATATAATGAATATTTTTTGTTGCTATTTTTTGTCCTTTTATTTATTTTAAGACTTTTATTTAAAAATGTTTTGATATATATATATTTAAATATTTATTTAAATATTTTATTTTTGAATTATTTTTAACTTTTGTCATATAAATAAAAAAATAAAATAAATATTTTTCATTGCTATTCTTTGTGCTTGTATTCATCTTAAGACTTTTATTTTATTTTTTATCTTTTAAATATTTAATTCTTTAATTTTTTCAACTTTTATTATTCACTAAATATTTGTATTGCTATTTTTGTGCTTGTATTTATCTTAAGACATTTTTTAAATATTTATTGAAATATTTTATTCTTTAATTGTTTTTTTTAAATGTATTATTTAATGAATATTTGTATTGCTATTTTTTGCTTTTATTCATCTTAAGACATTAATTTTATTGTATTTTTTACATTGTTTTATTTCCCTTTGTTGTTTATTTATCTACATTTTATTGCATTAGTCTCTACCTCTAAATCCATTTGTGTTTCATTTCATGGCTGTAAAACACTTTAAATTGCATTTGATCTGTGTGAAGGTGCTCTATAAATAAAGCTTGATTGATTGATTGAAGGTATTGGTCCCACCTGTCCTTCACTGTGATTCTCAGTTCCTTTAAAACCTTTAGAGACCACTGCTGGATGCTTCTGCTCCCTCGTCCAGCAGAGAAAATATTCAGATGAGAGCAGAGCTAATGCAAAGCTCCTCGTCACGCTGATTGCATTTGTAGCTTAGTGAAAAAGCTCCGATTGCACAGATACAAAAAAAAAATTAAAAAGCAAGCCCCGGGAAAAAAAGAAAGGCTTTAGTAGATTCTAGTCTTAAGTGTTTGACTCAACTTTGCCCCCTTTTTACATTGCATCCACATCCCCCAAACCCCCAAACCCACCACCTGCAGGGCCCTGCACAATCTGTCCCGGGTTTCAGATATATTTTTGCCGTGAAAATTGCCAATTTACAGATATTGAATATCAGCACAAAATATCATCAGTCAGCAGCTTCAATTTGAAATACTTGGCATCGGTTTCTGCCTTTAAAACGTCCATCGGAGCCTAAGGCAGGGGAAGGTAAATGGACAGGGGGGGAGAGAGAGAGAGAGAGAGAGAGAGAGAGGGAGAGGGGGAGAGGGGGGATTGAAGAGGAGCGAGGAGGGAGATGAGGCCAATTGGATTTCAGCAGGATGTAGGAGTGGAAGGACGGAGGGAATTCTGCGGTATAAAGGGGAGGATAAATTAAAAAGTGGAACTGTGGGCTGAATGGATGGATTGGATGAAGGGCAGATAGATGACGGTTTAAATGGATGATTGGTGGCATGGGCACTGAGAGCCAGAGTGTGTGTGTGTGTGTGTGTGTGTGTGTGTGTGTGTGCTCTCCAGAGGTGCAGATTAGATCACTGTTATGACTGCACAAGCCCTCAGGACACAGAAGATAAACATCAACAGATAACCTACACATTTATTCCCACCTCTGCACCATCCCCTCTTCCTGCCTCCATTTCCTCCCCCCCCACCTCTGCTCTGATTCACACCTCTTCCACCTCCATCCATTCACCATCAACAACTCTTCCCCATTTTTTACTTCATCCTTCTTTCTCTGCCCTGCCCTCTCTAACTACATCTAAGAGTCCCGGGGCGGTGCACTAGATCACGCTTCTCAATAAACCCGTCAAGCACCCCCCCCCCCCCCCGCCGCCGCCCCGTCTCCCCTTAGCTTTCTGAAACACAATAACAGCAACTCTGAACGCCCCTCCCAACAATACTGCCATCGATCACTTTGCTATCTGGAACACACACATCTATCACTACCGGGGAGTTTAGCACAGTTTAGCTCAGACTCAGAGCGGCGAAGGCTTTTTTATTCTCTGCTCTGTGAAGCTTTTCAAACCGGAGACTGGCGACTAAATAACCAGTGAACATTACGCCCCAAAACATTCAAATTTCAAGCAAGTTTGACCTGTGAAAACACACGAGAGGAGAGTGTTTGTCGTCCTGATATAACCTGATTGTCTTTGCCTGCATGTGAAGGTGCAATAAAACCTCATTCCACACACACCTTTCACATATATCTTAATCTGGATGCCTTCAATGTGCATGTTTGGTTCTTTACGCCAGAACAAGTCCACACTGAATTGTCCTGACCTCGTTAGGTGGGTTGTGCTTGGTTCAAAGTATGCTTCAGGTATCGCTCTACCATCCTTCCTGGACATTTTCCTCAAGCTTATCAGTTTGATGCCCCACTGAAGTCACATGACAGAGTTTGAAGAGAGAGAAAGTCTGCATTTGTTGGTGTTTGGTTGGGATATAAGCGTCAAACAAGCAGAGTTGTGTAGCTAATCCAAGTAAGTAACATAACCCAAGATATGATCTTTTCCTGAAGCCTTACCAAGTTGATTTTAGTGCCAACCTGCATCACAAACTTGCACCCACAACCACATGATGTGCAGTGCTTGCTGTTGCACTTCCATGACCAATTAAATGTGCAGTTTTTCCGGTGCATGCTTTACTTTAAGAACCTCTAAACAGACAATTTTTAAATATCATTGCTAACTTCCTAGATGTGCAAAATTCACAAAAGAGGAGTGCCATACTTTTGAGCCAAGGGTCATGACCAAGCGTCCATTTTTGAGAGGCTGGGACACTTTTGGTTAACAGTCACCAACAAGAACTCCATGCATTGTTTTCCCAAGAAAAGGAAGAAAGAGGCAGGTCAGGCTTAACCGAGTTGGTTTTAGTGCCAACCTGCAACACAAACTTGCACCCACAACCAAATGATGTGCAGTGCTTACTGTTGCACTTCTATAACCAATTAAATGTGCAGTTTTTCATCTGCAGGATTTACTTTAAGGACCTCCAAACAGACAGCTAACTTCCCAGAGGTGCAATATTCACAAAAGAGGGCCGCCGTACTTTTAAGCCAAGGGTCTCTGACCAAGTGTCCATTTATGAGAGGTTGGGACACCTTTGGTAAACAGTGAGCAACAAGAAATCCATGCATTGTTTTCCCGCCCTTTAACCAAAAGGTTAAGTAGCACCAGCATTTAGAACCTCCTCCTCCTCATGCCTTGTGTTAACTTGTATTTATCTCACATATAAAGAATGCAAATTTCAGAAGGTGCAATGCATATTCAAACAACCATCTGGGAGACACGATTCCCTCGCTCACGTTGACGTCACTTCACCAAAGTCCTCACCCCTTGAATCTGTATTTTGCCTCGAAGCTTCCCGAGCAGAGAAAAAGCAAAAGGTAACTTCGGTGGTCCAGCGAGAGGAGAGGAAAAAATACCTGTAACAGAGAGGTTGTGCCGAGCCGGCCTCCACGGGGAAGAAAGAGGCAGGTCAGGCAAAGACGAGCAGCTCTCTGACATCCTGTTTGTGCCCCCCCGCCCTCCCTTTTGCATTACAATTCATTCTCTGTGCAAGTCAAGGTTAAACCTGACAGCTCTGCAGCTGCGTACGGGTATGTGTGTGTTTCTCTGTATGTGTGCTCACGTGGAGGCTCCAACTAAACCGAGAGGGTGGATGGAAATGAGGAGAGTCAGACTGGGAGGAGAGAGAGAGATTCATGGGTAGGATGTACAGTCTGCGCTCCGTGGAGGAGGCTGGGCGGCGCCCTGAGGGTTCGGTAGGTAGGAGACTCAGATTAATCCCTCATGCTTGGCTGGAGGTTTGATTCTTAGCTAGATTCCATTATAAGGTCAGGCCACAAGGTTTCAGGGCTAATGGGATGTTTTAATACTCATTTTGTATGCCTCTGTATATTTCAGCACCAAAAAATGGAAAGTCATGCCGAGAGATTTCGTTCGACGCCAAGAACAAGGAAATGGGATCTAGTAACAAATCCTTCAATCCATTCAACCACAAGTGGTTTTAGTGGTTTTAAGCAGGGAAAGCTCCTTACTCTGACACACATCAGGGCAGGAGCATGCTTAGCTGGATTTATGCACCAGAACTCTCTGGATAGGTAAAGACAACATTGCTTTTGGGGTCAAAATAAGTATGCTGCATCAGTTACATAACTTGTGTTAGGTATGGAATAAGTATTGCTATAAGGATAGGATAGGATAGGCACTTTATTGTCATTGCAAAGAAACTTCATTTGGCAGCATTTCCATACAGCAGTTTTCAATCTATCAATCAATAAACACAATTTAAAAAAGGTACTACAAATACATATTTACCCATATAAAAATATATGCATTCGTTGCTTTAAGTAAATTAGTAACTGACCGTTATGTGCAGTGAGCTGTCAGCAAAAGTGGCAAGAGTCAATAAAAACTGGGTTTTGGGTGTAGGGCTGGGTCACGTGTTTTGCAGTATGTCCACCACTTTGGTGAAGAAACTGTTCTTAGATCTGTTCGCCCGTGTGTGGATTGCTCTGAGTCTGCCTGAGGGTAAGGTGGTGAACATGGGATGTCAAGGGTGCGTTGAGTACCTCATAATGGATGAGGCTCATTTGAGCAGTCTGAATTTGATGCAGCATAAGAAGTCGATGTAAAAGGAGCGATGAAGATGGCGTTTAGGACAAAGGATTTTGTGCCTAACCTTAACCAGGCGGTAACGGTGCCGAAACCGAACCTGCCTGTTTTACCCCTCTCTGTCTACACTTTGAGCCCCTTGCACCCCATGTATTTGAAGATAACCAACATATTTAATGTGTCTAACAGCTCTGTCCACACACACACACACGTTTCACTGGATTTATGCACCAAAAATCTCTGTCTAGGTAAAGAAAGCATTGCTTTTGTGATCAAAATAAGTATGCTGAATCAGTTCAATTACTTTTGATGTGTGTGGAATAAGAATTGTCATAAGAAGTTGATGTAAAAGGAGCGATGAAGATGGTGTTTAGGACAAAGGATTTTGTGCCTAACCTTAACCAGGCGGTAATAGTGCCTAAACCGAACCTGCCTGTTTTGGACCCCGCTCCGTCTACACTTTTAGCCCCTTGCACCCCACGTATTTGAAGATAACCAACATAATTAAAGTGTCGAACAGCTCTGTCCACACACACGTTTCACTGCAGGCCTTTAAAAGAAAGAGACGGACACTTAAACAGTTGATTTACCAAGAAAAATCCAATAAAAGTGAGGTTTGAAGGCCAGTTTTATCAGGAACTGTTGAGAGTAAATTCTGTCCACTTAAGCTAAATATAGTCACCCTTCAAAAGGTTACTCAAGGAAGAAATGGGACATTTATGAGCAGTTTGACCCCATCAAATTCTTTCACTCTGCCATGCATTATCTTTGAGATAACCTGAGGGGCCGGGGAGTTTCATTTTCAAACAGAACACCGGTTTATTTAAGCTCCTCTGTGCTAAAGTCATCACCATCTTACTGACATCAAACGCATTGCTTCCTCAAAACAAGGACATGCTCTGCTCCACATTTCTAGTTTGTTGTTTTTTGGGAAACATCCTGTCGTGCACAGGAAGTGATACGACTCTCAGTTTGGATTTGTTCTGAATGAATAGCAGCACATCTGGATATGAAATGGAAATGAGAGCCATCTGAACTTAATCAACCACTGCTAGTCTCACAGTTTGCTTGACAAGACGAAGACTTCTGCTATAAATAACCAATTAGAACCAAAGACTGAAACGAAATCAAACAATCGAGCAACAGAGGGTTTACGTGTTTAAAGACAGAAGCGTGAAAACGGCAGCTGAAGTGTCTGGAATGAAAAGCAGGGTGTGAGTTGTGCTGCAGGAGCCACTCTGCACCCTGATAGCAGGTGGCTCTGACCTTTCCGTGGCCTTTGACGACCATGTGATCGCAGGCTTGAAGTTCTCTCTGCTTTCTAATGTCACCAGGCCGCCTGTCACGTGGGCTAACGGTTACACTCATGCAAGCTAGCAGACATACTCAGGGTGTGGGGTGTGTGCTACTGCATGGCAGGAAGGTCTGAAGGCCAGGCGTGACTGGTAGAGTTGGATATTAGGAGAGAGATTCCCCGTGTTCTGCAGGAATCCTTGGAGAGGTGCACGGCATTTTCTTTCTCATATGCAAAATTGAATTGTATGAGCCAATTTTTGACATGCACCATGCAATATTCACAAAAACAACTGTTAGTAGGGAGGTTTGAAGGACATCATGAGTTCAAGACCACTGATGGAAGAATGCAAAGCAGCACATTCCAACCAGGGTTGCAAAGGGGTGGAACATTTTTGGTAAATTTCCATGAGAAGTAAAGCTGGGGAATTTTGGAAATATTCCAAATTGGAAACTTTCCATGGGAATTATGGGAATTTAATGTAAAGGTATCATATCCATGCATAAATATTTGTTTTGTTATAAGCAGACATCCATTCAAAATAATACAATTACAACAGATTTATGTTAGCAGCCCGTAGCATGTCGATGCTAAACAATGCTAGGCCCGATGTTCCCTGTGAGCTGAGGAGAAGGAGGCAAGGACGACGTGCTGGTACTGAGGTGCAAGCTAAGAAAAGACGACATGGACCTGTCCTTCCACACACCATTATGGGGAATGTACGATCTATCTATGAAGATGGTGTTTAGGACAAAGGATTTTGTGCCTAACCTTAACCAGGCGGTAATAGAATGTACGATCTATCTATGATAAGGACGAGCTAACCCAGCACCAGAGTAGCAGCATGCTAACAGAGCTAACACCGGATACGAACGCCACATTGGAAGGATTTCACCTGCTGTGGGCGGACAGGATACAGGAGAGCAAGACTGAACTAACTGGGGAAGAAGGCCAGCTCAGTCCTGGACCCTGTGGAGACCACCTCCACAGGGTCCAGGACTGAGCTGGCCTTCACGGCTGACAGGAGAATTATGGCCAAGCTGTCGTCTCTGATGGACATTTCTTTTCTATATATATTCTTGTTGAAATTCTTGTTCTGTATACCTTCTTGTTTGCTGATGTAACTCCATGAATTTCCCCGTTGTGGGGCGAATAAAGGAGTATCTTATCTTATCTTATTCCCATAAATACCTGTTTCTTCCCATGGTAAGTTTCCATCTTTGGATATTCTCAGAATTTTGAAACCCTAATTCCAACTGTTGCAGAAAAATACGGTCAGACACTCCAATTGAACCATTCTGACTTCCAAGAAGGAGCTGAAGTTTTGCTCTGTTAGAAATACCTCCTCATGCTCCCACATGTATAAAACAGCATCATCGACGTAGAGGATAAAAAAAGCATCATGACTTGAAAGATAATTGTCCGTCTGTTCTTCATTTATAGAGTGAAATCCAGTTTTTCTGCAGTTTAGTTCTGATGAGTAATAATTTAAAGATCACAGTTAAACCCTCCCTCCTCGTGCGTGGTGAATAATAGTGAGGCAGGTAAATCTACCCCTCTCTGTAATTCTGATGGCTCTCTTAGCTGAACAAGAGCCTCAGTCCACGAATGTTGCCTCCTAATCCAAATTCCCCTCCTTCTCCACAATAATGAGCTCCTCTCAGACTCAAGAGTTGACAGAGGTAAAGCATTTAGCACGCTTGAATGGAGGAAGAGGGAGAGAGTGGGAGTGTGGAGAGAAAGGGAGGAAGATACAGGCCAAAGAGGGATAAAGCGAGGGATGGGGAGGAGAGAGGGGGTAGAAAAAAAATCCACTGAGACATGCATGAGGTAAGCTCTCCCTCTGGCAAGGCAGAGTAAATGCCGCTGCACGGTTACGAATGCAATGGCTGACTGTTGAGAATAAGAGGAAGAAAAGGAAGGAGAGGAAGAGACAGAGGGAGGAAGGAGGAGTGGTGCTGAGGAGAAATAAAGATAAACCATGAGAGGAAGAGAGATCATTGTTGTGTTCTCTGAGGATTCAGTTATTTTTCTGCCCGTCACTACAGCCCAGGGACATGATGTGAACAACGTGGAGCCTGTGTTTGTGTGTGTGTGTGTGTGTGTGTGTGTGTCACGTGGTGTGTATTCTGCGTATTTATGTGGGTGGCAGTGTGTGTATGCAGCGCTGAAAGCATGTGCATGCTTCATTCGTTTCAAGGCCAAGTGATGAAATACTCTCTGAAAACAGAAGACTCGCACAGACACACACACACAGAGAGAGAGGCGTCGCTCACACATGCAATCACACGCAGAATACTCTCTTTGCACGGCTCAGCTCACGAGGTAAAGTGTGTGTAACGTGTGTGTGTGTGTGTGAACGTAGACTCGACTTGAATAAGCAAACCGAAGATCTGAAGACTAATGCAGCGGACTAACGCGTACAACACAAGAATCAGAGGAGAGACGAAGTGAAGCTAAAGCTAACCTAACCGTTCTCTGAGTGTCAAATCAATTTATTAGTCGAATGGTATCAAGGCAGCGTGTTACACACAGAGCCTGAACACTGAGACATGGGCCTTCAATGCAGATTCACCTTCAGACACAGAGCAGGAGAGATGAAGATATGGGCGTAATTTAACTGTTATTGTCAGGGCGCTACAAAAGCAGCAGTATGGACACATTCCTGGCTGCTGCGCCTTGACTGCTTCTTTCAGAATGACACGGACAATGTGTGCTTTCAGCGTGGACCGAGGTATGTCAGCTGATGCGACCCTGGACTCTCTGTTTGTGTTGAACTTGGAGTGATTGACTTGAATCTGTTCCTGCCGAGGAGAAATACGCAGCTTTTACTCCTGCTTCCTGTCTGTTCCACAAGGAAGTGCATGGATTTTATATATAGAATAAATTAATACAAAATATAAAATAAAGAAAATAACTTGCTCAATTTGGATTTCAAGTCATCAAACAGCTTCTGGATTTTCTACTTCAACATTTGGCGCTATTGTGTTAGTTGAGCTAAGCTAGCTAGATGACGAAGGGCTCGTTCTATGCAATGCAAGAAGTTAGCTAGCTTGCATTGCTTGATTCATTATTGATGCACTTAAAAAACTAGCTAGCTGGCTTGCTAAAAACACATTTAATGCTGCTTTTTAGAAGCTAATACTACAGCTAACAAGCTAGCTATAAATGATGACAACTCTTTTTCTTCTTAAACATTTGGCGCCTTTGTGTTAGTTGAGCTAAGCTAGCTAGATGACGAAGGGCTCGTTCTATGCAATGCAAGAAGTTAGCTAGCTTGCATTGCTTGATTCATTATTGATGCACTTAAAAAACTAGCTAGCTGGCTTGCTAAAAACACATTTAATACTGCTTTTTAGAAGCTAATACTACAGCTAACAAGCTAGCTATAAGTGATGACAACTCTTTTTCTTCTTCAACATTTGGCGCCATTGGGTTAGCTGAACTAAGCTAGCCAGATGATGAAGGGCTCTTTCTATGCAATGCAAGAAGTTAGCTAGCTTGCATTGCTTGATTCATTATTGATGCACTTAAAAAACTAGCTAGCTGGCTTGCTAAAAACACATTTAATGCTGCTTTTTAGAAGCTAATACTACAGCTAACAAGCTAGCTATAAGTGATGACAACTCTTTTTCTTCTTAAACATTTGGCGCCTTTGTGTTAGCTTAACTAAGCTAGCTAGATGACGAAGGGCTCGTTCTATGCAATGCAAGAAGTTAGCTAGCTTGCATTGCTTGATTCATTACTGATGCACTTAAAAACCTAGCTAGCTGGCTTGCTAAAAACACATTTAATGCTGCTTTTTAGAAGCTAATACTACAGCTAACAAGCTAGCTATAAGTGATGACAACTCTTTTTCTTCTTCAACATTTGGTGCTATTGTGTTAGCTGAACTAACTAGCTAGCTGACACAGGGCTCTTTCTATGCAATGCAAGAAGTTAACTAGCTTGCATTGATTCATTATTGATGCACCTAAAAAGCTAGCAAGCTGGCTAGCTTAAAACACATTTAACACTACATTTTGAAGAGCGTATTCTATAACAGATAACATGCTAGCTATCTAAACGTTGTAAATAAGCCTTAAAGATGCATGGTGTCAATTTAAGATTTAGGGTGAGCCTTCTATCTGGCATTCCAGATAATAACATCATTTGAATTCTTTAAAACTGTCAGGATTTGTAATATATTTTGCTTTGATGAGGCCTGGATCCAAATATGAAGCTCACTTGTGTTTGCACATTTACATCCAGAGCACACACACACACACACACACACACAGCTATGACATGTTTTCATACCTGCTCATACACAACCACACCTACACACACATCCACACTGAGACCTCAGACGCCCGATCGTGATACATCACCACCTACACACAGCCGTGTCAGCCACAGACAACTGCTCCTGAGCCCCAGCAGAGCAAAGACATTCATCATAATGACACACACACACACACACACAGCACACACACACCAACCCGGAGAAAGCGACATAAAACAACGTTGCAGCTGGTGATGCGTGAAGACGACTCCATCATACATCAGGCATACAGTACGAGTTCCTCCTCGTCTTGATAACGACATTATGAACAGAGAACGCTCAGAACATAAATCCCCCTTTGTTTTTGTGTGTCTGATATTTCTCAACATTTGTGTTATTGTCATAAAAATGAGAAGACCTCTTTGTTGCTTCAGAGACGAACATAAAAAAAACCCGCCTGTCTTGTTTTCTTCTTCTTTGGTGTTAATCTCTTCATCGCCTGAAATCACACCAGCTGTCCGTCCCCGGACTGCTGTCGAACCATCTCCCTCCGTCGCACCGTCTCCGTCTCCCAGTCTGCCCGAGTCAATTTTCACCCCGCTTCTTCCTCTTGTCGTTTTCTTACACATCCCAAAGAAAAAAAGCCGGACGTGTCAGTTTGATAAACAGGCCATAAATTAGCTGCTGAGGTGTTATCTACCTCGTGTATTATGTCTGAGAAGCTGTTTGTTGTTTGACTGCTTGTTTATCCCGAACTGACCCTCGGACAGCTCAAGATTTGTAGTGGTTTCACTATTTTTCGGGGATGTTTTCAAAAAATAGAGATGTAGGATTCTATGTTATGTTGTAAAAAAAAAAAAGAACAGGAAGCTGTTTCTATAAAAGAGGAATAAATGTGAGTGTTCAGCAGAGAGTGTCCTTGGACTAGAGTCTGCCTTTGGAGGCACAAACAGGGGGAAATTAACACCTGCAGGCACTCATGTTTTTCAAAAGAGGGGTTCTCGTGGTGTTAGGGTGGATTTGATCAAAGCAGGGTCATTTATATAAACGGTCATCTCGGCCTCAGAGAGCGAAAACTCAAGTCTCAAATCCTGAAGTCAGTCAGTCCTTACCTAACAAGGCATGAGGTTCACAAGCAGCTATTAAAACACAGTTCTTATTACCAGGCTGTGTTAAATACTTGATTCTGATTGGTCAAAACCAAACAACAACGATGATTACATCAAACATGAGGTGCCAAATCAAACCGTGTAAAGGCACATTCCCCCTCTGCCTGTTGACACTGTGGTGAAAAAGTCAGAATGGAACAGATCAAAGCAGAATGGAATGAAAGAGAACAAAGCAGAATAGAATAGAATGGAACAGATCAAAGGAGAATAGAATGGAATGGAGCAGATCAAAGCAGAATGGAATGAAAGAGAATAAAGCAGAATAGAATAGAATAGAATGGAACAGATCAAAGGAGAATAGAATAGAATGGAACAGATCAAAGCAGAATAGAATAGAATGGAATAGAATGGAAAGGAACAGATCAAAGCAGAATAGAATAGAATGTAAAAGATCAAAGTAGAATAGAATAGAATGGAACAGATCAAAGCAGAATAGAATGGAATAGAATGGAACAGATCAAAGCTGAATAGAATAGAATGGAACAGATCAAAGGAGAATAGAATGGAATGGAGCAGATCAAAGCAGAATGGAATGAAAGAGAATAAAGCAGAATAGAATAGAATAGAATGGAACAGATCAAAGGAGAATAGAATAGAATGGAACAGATCAAAGCAGAATAGAATAGAATGGAATAGAATGGAAAGGAACAGATCAAAGCAGAATAGAATAGAATGTAAAAGATCAAAGTAGAATAGAATGGAATGGAACAGATCAAAGCAGAATAGAATGGAATAGAATGGAACAGATCAAAGCTGAATAGAATAGAATGGAACAGATCAAAGCTGAATAGAATAGAATTGAATAGATCAAAGCAGAATAGAATAGAATAGAATGGAACAGATCAAAGCTGAATAGAATAGAATAGAATGGAACAGATCAAAGCTGAATAGAATAGAATGGAACAGATCAAAGCTGAATAGAATAGAATGGAACAGATCAAAGCTGAATAGAATACAATAGAATGGAACAGATCAAAGCTGAATAGAATAGAATGGAACAGATCAAAGCTGAATAGAATATAATTGAATAGATCAAAGCAGAATAGAATAGAATAGAATGGAACAGATCAAAGCTGAATAGAATAGAATGGAGTAGAATGGAATGGAACAGATCAAAGCATTATAGAATAGAATGGAACAGATTAAAGCTGAATAGAATGGAATGGAACAGATCAAAGTAGAATAGAATGGGATGGAACAGATCAAAGCAGAATAGAATGGAATGCCTCTGATTGATCAAAGCCTCATAACATCTGTGATTTATTCTCAACATCCAAAGCGATGCTTGAGAAAACCTGATCACACCTCATATCAAATCAGTCCACAGAAAGTAGTCCCTCACATTCCCCCCTCTGCCTGTTGACACTGTGGTAAAAACGTCAGTGTGGTCTCAGGCTGGTCTTGGTCGTGGGGAAATACTGACAGTTAGTGGGCACAGATGTGAGAGCAGCCTGAGGAGATACTGGACCACAAAACCATCTCTGAGAGGGAGAAGTGGAGCATCCAGAGCGCGACACAAACAGTCCGTTCACTCTTCAGATTTAGATTTAAGGCGTTAATAGAAAGAAAAAAAAAGAGCTCACAAGTTTCCATTTTAACCGTTTGTTCTGCTGAAACTCAGCAGGGGTTGTCTGATTCCGTCACTCTTGTGATCACCAGATTGCATTTTCTGCTAGAGTGACATTTAATCAAGGTCTGCTAATTCACAAAGCAATGCTTCCAATTATAAATGGGTTTTAATGGGTTTCATTGAGGACGTTTTGTCGGCTTTAATCAAACAGTGTTTCAGAGGCGACGTCGAGACAAGCTGGAGGAGGAGTTTTTGAGACAAAACAACAGAATGAAATCCAATTAATTAAGAGGAGGACATGGGACATGTTGGTCTACCACTGGGGTCACGTGTAGTTTGGGGTCATGATATGTTGTTGGATCCAGACTATGCATGTAGGACGACCTGCTTTCATGTCCCTGCATGATAAGTTGCTCTTGTGTCGATGGAGTCTGGTTCCTCCAGTCAATGAAGGGATTTAACCCTTTAACAAAAACCACCACAATGCTCCTTTAATGCTATAGGAAGACAGGCCCTCTCCCTCCTCCCTCTACACAGTCTGTGCATCCTGCCCCCTCATCTAAAACACACAGACCCTTACATACATTTCTCATGAGAACCCCTATGTGGTCTGTCACAGGACCCTTTCAGCTGTTGGGTCTGTGATTTGTGTCCTTTCAGGGATCAGGAAGTCAGGGAAAGAAGGGATGAGTGTGTGGGTTGGGCGCTCGTAAAGAAGAATCTGTGCTCAGATATACATTTCCCTCCCTGAGGAGTGATGGGAAGTCTTTGTAAGTGGCGGGTTGTGTACACACTTGGCGAGGAAGTGGCGTTTTCAAGCGTCACTGCGAGTCAGTCTGGTGTCTCCTTCCCTTGTGTTCTCGTTGACTTGGACTTAGGCGACAGTCATTGCTCTTTTCATGAAACCTCTGCTAAATACTGTCCCCCCCCCCCTCCCCTCCCTCCTCCTGCAGCCTGGAAGTGTGAAAGACCTTCTTCTAGAGGGGGGGATTCAACACAGAGTCCAAGGAGGTGACGGGGTCGCGGATTTCCCAGACAGCGACCCGACTCTGGAGCGAGTGTGGAAAGTGAAGGGCAGAGGTCCTGCTCCATTTTTCCTGGTTCTCTCACTTAACCCTCTTTTCATGTTCCCGGCCCTGACATGACAGGGCGGAGGGAGATTAGGCTGTTAGTTCCACTTAGTTCTCATATGATCTCAGCTAATATTTGTCAAGTCTGATGTTGTCAGGCGCTGTCAGCTTCAACGGAGGGGAGCGGCGAGGCCGGGGAAGGGAACAGTGGGATAAATGCACTAAGTATGCAGCTGTGCAAGACGAGGGGTGAGTTATTATTCCTGAAAGGGAGTCTTACTGAGGTAGACTAGACCCAACAATGGATACCCTCCTAAAATAAATGCACTGACCTTTTCAGCCATGTGCATTGTTGGTGTCCACCTCTGATGATGTTTGCAGGTCTGTTACAAACACAGTACTTCTAACTCAGCCATTAAAGGTACAGCTCTAAAAACCAGCTGTTTAGTTGAACCAACAATTATTTATGTGGGTCAATTTTATTGAGTTAATATCCATGTCCAAATCCAGCTTTTGAGTGTACAGAGGGACGCTGCGTATGACGTCATCAACATCACCACATAAGTCTTCACACACTTGAAAAACCACAATGGCTGTGCTTTGGGAAGTGGCAAAACTAAAACTGGAGACACAAGGACTCAGAACTACAAACTAAAACAGGAAACAAGGATTCAGAACTACAAAATAAAACTGGAAACACAAGGACTCAGAACTACAAACTAAAACAGGAAACAAGGATTCAGAACTACAAAATAAAACTGGAAACACAAGGACTCAGAACTACAGACTAAAACAGGAAACAAGGATTCAGAACTACAAAATAAAACAGGAAACAAGGATTCAGAACTACAAACTAAAACAGGAAACCAGGAAGCCGGCGACCCCTGCGACGAGGACTATAGACTCTGTATGTGGGGCGCTTAGACCGCTAGGCCACCAGCGCCCGCACCCCCCGGTGCCTCTCTGTGTAGAGTTTGCATGCTCTCTCCGGGCTCACCAGGTTACTTGGTGACTCTAAATCGCCCGTAGGTGTGAGTCTGTGCGTGGATGGTTGTCCATGTTTGCCCTGTGATAGGTTGGCAACCTGTCCAGGGTGTACCCTGCCTTCCACCTGAAGTCCGCTGGGATTGGCTCCAGCCCCACCATGACCCCAAAACAGGATAAGCGGTCAAGATAATGGATGAAACCAAGGCATGAAACACAAGGAACAAACTAAACAAACTCTAGTATGTATGAATTAAAAATCCATCAGTATAATTTCAGTTATACTCATAAATTGTATTTCTTCTACTTAAAAGCTCAGATTTAATCAGTAAGCACAAACATTTTGAGTCATTTGAACTTGTTCTGGTTTACAGTGTAAAACAGGAGCCTTGGATTCTTGCATTTCCAACAGATAAATCTTCAAACCTGCTCTCTGTTTGGAATTTATCTGACTAATCCAAAAATATGTTCCCTGATTGATCGGTTCAGATTCAGCTCTCTTGTGACCTAAACACACTCAGATGTTAAGACACCGGCGTGAATACAAATGTTAACGCTGTGACATTAAACGTCGTGGCGGCACAGATCTCCATGAGGGAGCCTCTCTCCGGCTAAATAACCAGGCTCCAGAGGCGTGTTCCCGTAAATACAAAGTGTCATCTCCATAAGCGCTATCTGTCCGCCTCCTCAGCGGCGGGGTAAGAGGGCACTGTTTTTACGCCGGCGACACAAATTCTTCATAAATCGCTCACTCTGAGGCTGGTGATGCAGGACGAGACCAGGGGAGAGAGGAGGAGGAGGAGGAGGAGGATGAGGGGAGGCCGGAGGTGTGATGGCTTCCTCTCGTCTAACCCCCGCCGGTCGTACGCGGGGCCCACGCCGTCAGGGCAGATGACACTGATTAATGAGAAAGCCGTCTCATCACTATTGCATCTGGGTAACAGACTGCACAGGGAGTCAATAGAGGGGGACTCTGCGGGGTAAAGTGCACGCCCCGGTCTTATCGCACTGAGGTGGAAACAGGAATATGAAGGATCCGGGGACACATGCAGGTTTTAGATCAGGAGACATTTACTGGGAGGAAACACGGCCCCAAACCTTTTCAGTTTTTAGTGTTTCAACAAACCTGACGTGGAATAAATCTGTGCCTCTGAATGAGGACTTAAAGAGACAGTACGTGACATTTCTGTGGCATGATTCCAAATCACTATGTTGGATTTGCATGACTTAAATTTAGCGTATGATAAATAATGTATTGCACATCTTTGCTGAAGACTTGACTCTGATTGGTCAGTCCTGCAGTGTGTTATTTCTGCATAACAGACTGCAGCTGTGTATGATGGAGCGATGCTGTGGGTTACAAACTCTGCAGGACTTCTAGAAGCCTGGAGTTTCATGCCTGGAAGAAAAAGGCAAAAGGAAGATAAGTTTTGAAAGACTAAACGACAGAGGGGAAAAATTGAAGGCTTTTTGTGAAATCAGGGGCAGCTATTGGAGGAGAGAAAGCATCAACATACTTCAAGTTAGACCGGAGATAACCTGCTTGCACGATAGCTGCGTCACATTCCCTGCACCTGCACGTCCTCAACGTTTGACACCGTGCAGATGTAAGATGGAGCGGTAGGAGAAGGGTAGAGGTGGAGGTGTGACGGTCTAGACGGCAGCAGGGATGCCAATGGCTGCTAATACACCAAGTCTGCAAGTATTCACTTCTGACTTTAGGCCCGTTTCTCCCTTTGACAAATGAAGTGAAGGTGTTAGCTTAAATTCAGGAGCAGGACCATGCCTAAAACACACCTTCAATCACCGGACAAGCCAACAACTTAAACGTAGCCAGCAGACTCCAACCGTTTGTCTGTGATTCTTCAACCCACCCTTCCTCACTAAACCTTTTCCCTTATCCCCTTCTACTCAACTTGTGCTCGCTTCTTCTTCTATGTCTACTTCCAGGTACAACCCGGGTCAAGATCAGCTCTGGCAGGATGACGCTGAGATGGAACCCCCCATCCTGAGTCTCCTTCTGCTGGGCCACACTACACACAATTAATTCATTAAATGTTCAAAACTGGCTGACAAGAGGAATGTTATATTGTAGAAGTGGATGTGACGACATGCAAAACTAAATGCAAAGTCAGGGAACGTTGCATCCTTGCAGAGAGGAAAGTGTTGCATAAACTGAGTGTGAGTGGTGTTTACGGTGTGCTCTTTCCAGACGCCTCCGAGAGTTCTGCCTTATTGCTAATCCAGCAGTTGCACGCAGCCTGAGCCCTCTGGTGCGCCCTCTAGAGGCGTCCTCCGGTAAGACGTGTCGTGCATAGTCAAGAACAGGAACAGCTATGTTCAGGATGCAGCTGCATGCAAGGTTTAAGTGCAAGTTTAAGGAAACTTAAATCAGGCGCTGCCTTGATTTGTCACCTCCTTGTTGTGCGTTATCGCTTCTTACAGCGTCTAAATTCAAACTTCTGCAGCCTGGCTGATTATTTCAGGGACGCATTTCTGAGCATTACAGCCTTTTATATAAAAACACAGCCTTTCTAAAGTAGAACAATAAGAATTGAGGTTTAATTCTTGAATTTGTCACTCTCTGAATCTGATGCACGTTCATCTCAGCTGCTACACCGTTAAATAGTTAATAGGGCAGGTTTTCAGTATCCTTAAATGTCCTGCATGATGACTCCACTAAATCTGGTGCTCTCCTCCCACCAACACACACATGTGTGCACACTACATTGCATTTGTTCTTTGGCTTGCGAGGTTAAATAGCAAGCATATCTCCAAACTTCTCAGGCAGGAAACTTAAAACAGGTGCTTCCTTCATTCGTCACCTGATAATGACCTGTGCACTGTGCGTTATCGCTTCTTACAGCTTCTAAATTTCAACTTCTGCAGCCTGGCTGAGTATTTTAGGGACGCATTTCTGAGCATTACAGCATTTCATTTAAAAACACAGCCTTTCTAAAGCAGAACGAGAAGGATGGAAGGATGTAGGTTTAATTCTTGAATCTGTCACCCTCTAGTCTGATGCACGTTCATGTCAGCTGCAGTTTTTCCATTATCCTTAAATGTCCTGCATGATGACTCCACTAAATCTGGTGCTCTGCTCCCACCAACACACACACTCACTCACTCGTATGCACACTTCATTTTGATCTCCAAACTTACAAGGAAGGAAACTTAAATCAGGTGCTGCCTTGATTTGCACCTGATAATGACCTCCTTGCCGTGTGCTATCACTTCTTACAGCGTCTAAATTCAAACTTCTGCAGCCTGGCTGAGTATTTTAGGGACGCATTTCTGAGCATTACAGCATTTCATATAAAAACACAGCCTTTCTAAAGCAGAACGAGAAAGATGGAAGGATGTAGGTTTAGTTCTTTAATCTGTCACCCTCTAGTCTGATGCACGTTCATGTCAGCTGCAGTTTTTCACTATCCTTAAATGTCCTGCATGATGACTCCACTAAATCTGGTGCTCTGCTCCCACCAACACACACACACACACACACACTCACATGTATGCACACTTCATTACGTATCTCCAAACTTACAAGGCAGAACTTAAATCAGGTGCTTCCTTCATTCGTCACCTGATAATGACCTGTGCACTGTGCGTTATCGCTTCTTACAGCGTCTAAATTCAAACTTCTGCAGCCTGGTTGAGTATTTTAGGGACGCATTTCTGAGCATTACAGCATTTAATTTAAAAACACAGCCTTCCCAAAGCAGAACGAGAAGGATGGAAGGATGTAGGTTTAATTCTTGAATCTGTCACCCTCTAGTCTGATGCACGTTCATCTCAGCTGCAGTTTTTCCACTATCCTTAAATGTCCTGCATGATGACTCCACTAAATCTGGTTGCTCTGCTCCCACCAACACACACACAAACACACTTACATGTATGCACACTTCATTTTGATCTCCAAACTTACAAGGCAGAACTTAAATCAGGTGCTTCCTTAATTTGTCACCTGATAATGACCTCCTTGCACTGTGCGTTATCGCTTCTTACAGCCTCTAAATTCAAACTTCTGCAGCCTGGCTGAGTATTTTAGGGACGCATTTCTGAGCATTACAGCATTTCATATAAAACACAGCCTTTCTAAAGCAGAACGAGAAGGATGGAAGGATGTAGGTTTAATTCTTGAATTTGTCTGATGCACGTTCACGTCAGCTGCAGTTTTCCACTATCCTTAAATGTCCTGCATGATGACTCCACTAAATCTGCTCCTCTCCTCCTACCAACACACACTCACATGTATGCACACTTCATTTTGATCTCCAAACTTACAAGGCAGAACTTAAATCAGCTGCTTCCTTGATTCGGCACCTGATAATGACCTGTGCACTGTGCGTTATCACTTCTTACAGCATCTAAATTTCAACTTCTGCAGCCTGGCTGAGTATTTTAGGGACGCATTTCTGAGCATTACAGCATTTCATATAAAACACAGCCTTTCTAAAGCAGAACGAGAAGGATGGAAGGATGTAGGTTTAATTCTTGAATGTGTCACCCTCTAGTCTGATGCACGTTCATGTCAGCTGCAGTTTTCCACTATCCTTAAATGTCCTGCATGATGACTCCACTAAATCTGCTCCTCTCCTCCCACCAACACACACTCACACACACACATGTATGCACACTTCATTACGTTTGTTCTATTCTGTCACACCATGAGTCACCAGAAGTTAAGAGCAGCCTCCTAACATGCAGTGTGAGCAGACTGCACACTGACTGAATTAAAAAAGAAGACCTTCAGGAGGAGGAGGAGGAGATGAATAGGAGGAACTACAGCAAGAAGAAGAAGAGGAGGAAAAAAAAAAGGGAACATGATCCATCAACAACTCGGCGCTGTGAGCTGAGGGGACATAAGTGGGACATGCTCTGTGGAGGGAAAGAAGGGGAAACGCATGACCCATGATGTGGGGATGAAACCCTCCCTTTGTCCCTCCATGGAGAGAGAGATTCTGGAGTTTTAACTGAATTACAACAAATGCAATTTGCAAACACACGGGATAGCAGTCATGCATGCATTCCTGCGTGTTCTCACACAGCCTCTGTTCAGCCTCCGAGTCTCATGTGACTGGAGCTCACTCCTCCTGCGCTTTTCCCCGAGCCTGCACAGAGAACGAGAGCTCGCCTCTCTGCCTCTCTCTCCGTGTCTCAGCATGGTGCGCTCCCCACAGCCGGCTTTGCACAGTCCCGAATCCACCGTCTCCAGCCTCACAAGGACCAGGAGACAGCGAGAAAGGGCGGCTGCTGCAAAATCAGAGCAACTTCCCCCCCTTTTTCCCCTCTCTCCATTCCACGGAGCGAGAAGTCGACCCGACTGGGTTCCAACACTCTGACGACATGCAGTGGATTCTAACAGCTTCATAAAGGACCAGGTTTATGCGCAGCAGCAGCGTTTATTCCCCCATAATGGCGATCATTCATCACCATCCTGTCTGCAGCTGATAACAGCCTCAGGGCGCTCCTGCGATCCGCGCACAATTTATCGACGTGTATTAATAACAACAAGCAGAACTCACACACTCACACACACTATCACACACACACATACAAGCTGCGGTGTTAATTCTGACCCCGATTCCAGTCACATCTCCAACAGAGGAGCAACATTTCCACCCCGGACAGGACAGCAGAGAGGAGGAATCACACGCGTAAAAAGAGAGAGGAGGATGAAAACACTCACAGTCTGTCTCCGGGAACAAGCAGGCGGCTCTCCACCATCATATCGGGCAGAAAATCCATGTTGTAGGATGAAGTCATGTTGCCAGCCTGCCCTGTGTAGGCTCCGTGTGTGTGTGAGTGTGTGTGTGTGTGTGTGTGTGTGTCTGATAAATAAAGGAGCGTCGCTCTCGCCCAAACTGCGCCTGGCCGCGGAGACAGAGAGGGACAGGTGCAAGAGAACGAGGCCTCCCCAAAGGCAGTGTGTAAGCCAGCCGCACACACTCTGTCCGCATCCAGCAGTTGTCACATTCTCCTCTTCCTCCACTCCCCCATTCGCTTCTTCTCTTTTCCTCCTCCTCCTCCTGTCTGGAGATCCTCTCTGCAACAGCGCGGCTGCCGGACTGCTGGAGAACCAGGTGCCGAGCCGGGGAGGAGGAGGCGTGGCGCATAACGCTGCAGCTGATCTTTAACCATTAGGTCTCCATGCATGTCTCTAAAGCAGAGTCTCCAACCATCAGTCATCATTAAAGGGGGGGCACAAACGTCTCCAATCCATACTCAGGATTTAAAATAGAAGGTGGCTTCAATTATTCATACTCAGATGTTCCTCAGCAGACACTCCTAACATAATATATTCATTATTCCTCCTAATCCTGGGAGACTTGGCAAAAAAATCTCTGGATTTAACACTCCAAATGTGGAGAAATCAAACTGCAAACACCTTTTCCTCCAACAGGAGACCATCTTAATGAGTCTTTATGGAGGTCTGAAGCTGGAGTACTGCAGACTCCACTCAAACATGAAGATGCTTCTGTAACACAACTGTCACACAAACATGCAGCAGCCTCACCGGTGTTATTTAGCCGTCATGTGGTGGTGTCATGAGTCAGTTTCTTCCTTGTGTTTCATGCCTTCTCTGTGTTAGCTCCCTCCCTGATTAGTCTCACCTGTGTCCTGTGTCCTGTGTTCACACCTGTGTTGATTACCCTGTGTATTTAGTTCCTCTGTTTTATTATTAGACCTTTATTATACCAGGTAAAAATGTTTGAGAACCAGTTCTCATTTACAAACATGACCTGAACAAGAGGCTTGGCAAAAAATATCTGGATTTAACACTCCAAATGTTGAAAAATCAAACTGCAAACACCTTTTCCTCCAACAGGAAACCATCTTAATGAGTCTTTATGGAGTTCTGAAACTGGAATACTGCAGACTTCACTCAAACATGATGATGAGTCTGTCATGAACTGTCTTTAACAACGACACAACTGTCACACAAACATGCAGCAGCCTCACCGGTGTTATTTAGCCATCATGTGGTGGTTCATGAGTCAGTTTCTTCCTTGTGTTTCATGCCTTCTCTGTGTTAGCTCCCTCCCTGATTAGTCTCACCTGTGTCCTGTGTTCACACCTGTGTTGATTACCCTGTGTATTTAGTTCCTCTGTTTTATTATTAGACCTTTATTTTACCAGGTAAAAATGTTTGAGAACCAGTTCTCATTTACAAACATGATCTGACCAAGAGGCTTGGCAAAAAATCTCTGGATTTAACACTCCAAATGTTGAAAAATCAAACTGCAAACACGTTTTCCTCCAACAGGAAACCATCTTAATGAGAATGTATGAAGGTCTGAAGCTGGAATACTGCAGATTTCACTCAGACATGATGATGCTTCTGTCATGAACTGTCTTTAACAACGACACAACTGTCACACAAACATGCAGCAGCCTTATCAGTGTTATTTAGCCATCATCCTTGTGTTTCATGTCTTCTGTGTTAGCTCCCTCCCTGATTAGTCTCACCTGTGTCCTGTGTTCACACCTGTGTATTTAGTTCCTCTGTTTCCCCTGTCCCTGGTTGGATCCTTGTTCCCTGTGTTCTTAGTGCTCTTGTTTTTCTGTGGATTTCTTCACAGTGAGTTTAAATTTGTCTGTCTCTGTTTTTTGTTATTAAATCCGTTTTATTTCTAAGTCTGCATCTTGTTTCCTCCTCTTTGTTTCTCCACATCCATTTTTACTTTTGACCTCTCAGAAAAAAAGTCCTAAATCTGGAATTCAACAACATAGAGTCAGAAAGGTGGATTATTGTAAATGGTAAATGGACTTGTGCTTACATAGTGCTTTTCTAGTCTATCTGGCCACTCAAAGCGCTTTTACACTACATCTCACATTCACCCATTCACTCACTGATGGTAGAGGCTGCAATTTAGTGAGGGACCATCAGTGTTAGCTGATTTCATTCGTTCACAATCACACACCTCTGAACAACAGAGGGAGCAATTCAGGGTTCAGTGTCTTGCTCAAGGACAATTCGGCATGTGATTGCCGGAGCTGGGATTGAACCGCCAACCTTCTGACCCACTGAGCCACAGCCGCCCCTATTGTGTTCACCATAAAGGGGATAATATGCAACATGATCCATTATGTCTAGGACAGGGGTTCCCAAACTTAGGAGTCATCTGGAAACAAAGAAAGGCACATTACATGTTCTATTTTCAAGGTTTTATTTCAAGTTTAGCTACTATTTCTGATGATATTTATTACTATAATGGATGAAATGTACTATTTTTAGATGACTAAAAAAATTCTGGAAGACATCTCACAACCTCCCATTTGTGTCTTGCGACCAATTTGGGAACCTCTGCTCTAGGATGTAACTTTTGGCCTCACTCTTGTTTCCAAATTACAGGTGACAAAGCTGGCTGTAGATTCGGCAATGATGCATGCACACACATGGCTACGGCTTAAATCAAGGATTGTCCAAAAATAAAAGGGGTGCTAAAAATGTTGCAACACAACTCAGATCTTCAGGAGAGTGGTGAGCAGTTTGTGCCAGAGATGATAGACTGGATGCTAGCGTCTTTGATCGATATGTATGGACCAGCACCTCTCCAGCCACCAGACCACTTGCCAAACTTAGTCCACTCTGGGACTTGAACCAGCAACCCTCCGGTAACCAAGCCAAGCCCCTATGGACTGAGCTACTGCCACTCAATGGGTAAATCCTAGCATCTTGGTGTGTCAAAGCTAAAACATTTGGAGCTGTCTGAAGGTGTTCATGTTCAATGCAGGGTCACTTAAAGTCTCTGCGCTAATCAAGGTGTTGCACGCAGCCTGAGCTCTCTTGTGCGCCCTCTAGAGGCGTCCTTCAGTAAGACGTGTCGTGCATCGTCAAGAGTGTGAACAGCTACGGTCATGATGCAGCTGCATGCGAGGTTAAAGAGGACTTACATGAAGGCAGGACACTTAAATCAGGTGCTGCCTTACTGGATAAACTCCTGAATCCCTCCTATAATCTCACAGATACCTTGAATCCCACACAAATGCAAACTCCCCTGTGTCCCTCTAACGCGCTCCGTCCTGGGCTAAGTAGGTTGCACGATCATGATTCAGTGCAAACGTAGAGCCGGCTATCAGAACAGAACATCACACATGCTTCAGAGTGGCGACTTAATAAAAGCACGGCCGGTTAGATGATTTACAACCAAATGAGTTGGCCAAATTTGGAGAGGGGCAATTACGCGTGGGGATAGTGTGGAAATAATGAACCAACCCATAATTTGCTGCAAATTTGCTGACTCTATTTTATGCTGCGTTAATTGTGTGGATCCAGTATGCCTCCCTGTGGAAACGGAGCGGGCTTCAATGCACCCCTGTGCAGCATGTCTACCAGGTTGCCCCACTTCCTCCCCCCCTTCCCAGAAAAATAGGGGGAAGCACTCCAGCAAAATAATGAGCCTCTCTTAGACGGAGAGAGGCGGCTCTCTGGGGGAAGAATATGAGTATCTGGGTCAATGGGAGAAAAAAAAAAAACCTGTGCACTGTGCTCAGTATGCGCACATACAGCAGGGCGAGTGTACGGCGTGGGCGGGACTTGGCCCACGGCTCTGCTCCCGGGTCAGCTTGCGATGTTTACTTGCAAGGACCGAGGTCAGAGTACGGACGGGAGAGGCTGATCTTACATCAGCGCCTCGGGGTTCTCACAGAGTCCCCGGAGTGGAGCCGACGCTGCATGTTTCACCGCACTTGACCCTTTGCATACAGACCAGGACGGTGTTTAATCAACTGCTGCATCATAATCAGCTGCGTTTCCAGAACATTCAAGGCAAGGCAAGGCAGCTTTATTTGTATAGTGCATTTCTCACATGAGGGCAGCTCAATGTGCTTTACATTAAACATTAAAAGCATTGGAAACATTCAGACAAGCATAAAAGAACACAATTAAAATGACAAATATAATAAAACAGAAAAGAAAAGGAAGAAATATATTAAAAATTAAAGCCGCAAGCGGCGATGAACGGGCCCTCGCACACACGCGAGCCGCCGCCACATGTAAACCGTCGCCTGATATTTGCCATCACATGATGCGAAAGCAAGATCTGAGAGTATATACTGCCTCCAGTGGTGCAAATGTTCCAAGTTTTTGGCAGATTGCCAAGAAAACCTCAAAACAGTGTGCCACGCCCACAATTTGAGTCTGAACAGAATTCCTTTAACAATAATTTAATTGTCAATGTGTCTGCTATAGAATGTTCCTTGTTTGGACTGAATCAGAGAAAAACTCTAGGAGGAGCTCTCAAAAGCATGCACCCTTATTTGGGCGTCATTCTTCACATTCAAAGCTGTGTGTGCGTTTGATGCCCCGCCTCAACGCCTGCCACGCCCACACTTTTTTGTCTGATCAAAATTTGTTCTGATAATTTTTTCTCGTCAAGGTGTCTCCTATAGGTTGACCTTGATTTGGACTGAATCTGGGAAAAGCTCTAGAAGTTAATAATGAAAGTATGCACCCTTATTTTAGCCCTGTTTTCTATGTTCAAAGCTAGGTGGCGCTCTTCCTGTTGAGTTTGGGATATGGGTGCAAGAGGCTTTTTTGTGCGTCCTGATGCCATGAATATGGGTAAAATTTTTAAAGCATGTAGCTCAAAATAACCCCTATGGGGAGGGTTTTTTGAAAACTGTAGGGGGCGCTAGTGAGCACATTTTTTCGACTTTTTTTGCGAAATCCATAAAATGTGCACTTTTCCCAGGATTGATGAGTGTGTTGGATGAGGTGAGATTACGTGCATTTTAAAGTCACAAAAATCCATTTTCCGACGTTTTTTTTTTATGCCCCGCCCCAAAGTCTGACACGCCCACATCTTTAAACGGAATGCCTTTACTTTGCATTAATCGTCAATGTGTTTACTATAGAATGTGCCTAGTTTGGACTGAATCAGAGAAAAGCTCTAGGAGAAATTAGCAAAAGTATGCCCCCTTGCACGGACCCATTTTGGCCCCATTTTTCATGTTCAAAGCTAGGTGGCGCTCTGCCTGTTGAGTTTTGAATATGGGTGCAAGAGGCTTTTTTGTGCGTCCTGATGCCATGAATATGCGTAGGACTTTTCATGCATGTAGCTCAAAAAAAAGACCTATAATAACTTGCAATTTTCACCAGACCCGATGAGTGTGCAAAAATATCCGCGCTTTCATTCACGTTCAGGGGTCCAAAAATGCGTTTTAAGTGGCGGAAGAAAGAACAATCCTTAGGGTTACAACAGGGGCCTTCGCCACCAGCGGTGCTCGGGCCCTAATAACATTCAAATTTTAATTTAAAGTGAGTTAATATGAGCTAAGATAGGAAGGCAGTGTTAAATAAATAGGTCTTAGTCTTTGATTTAAAAGAGGTGAGAGTTGGAGCAGACCTGCAGCTTTCAGGGAGTGTGTTCCAGATCTGTGGAGCATAATGACTAAACGCTGCTTCACCATGTTTCCTTCTGACTCTAGGGACTGAAAGCAGACCAGTACCTCATGACATCAGAGGTCCACATGGTTCATACAGTAGTAGCAGATCAGCCTAAACCATTCAGTGCTTTATAAACCATCAGCAGGATTTTAAAGTATGTTCTCTGACAGACAGGAAGCCAGTGTAGAGATCTAAGATCTGTGGTCCCAGCAGCATTCTGCATGAGCTGCAGGCGTCTGATGGACTTTTTAGGGAGTCCTGTAAAGACCCCGTTACAGTAGTCTAGTCTGCTAAAGATGAATGCATGGAGGAGTTTTTCTGCATCCTGAATCCTTGATATATTCTGAAGGTGATAGTAGGCTGACTTTGTAATGGTCTTAATGTGGCTGCTGAAATGAAGGTCTGAGTTTAAGACTACACCAAGGTTTCTGGCTTGGTTTGAACATTTCACCTGTGCAGATTGAAGCAGAGCAGTGTGGTGGAAATCTGGAAATGATAGACTCAAAAAACAACGATTTGTCAGAGTGGCAGAGTGATCTAACAACCGAGACAAGGTCTGCTCAACTGACCCCAGAGTGAAGATACAACACGTTACTTATTCTCTTCAGAGAATAATATTAACACATCATTGAGCATCTTCAAAGAACTGTAAGACAAACAAGAGAGGTTCTTATCACCTCTTGCTTCCTGGTCACCTTCCTGACTTCTCACCTGGTGGTCTGCTCCTCAGCCATGGGAACAGATAACAATATTCAAATCACAGAAGGTTTGGTATGTGTGAATGTTTCAGAACAACATACTATCATGTCTGTATTTTTCCCACCACAGCAGTAACCTTTAACCTTTCTTCCTTGGCTCCAAAAAGAGCCGACAACAACACCAACGCCGCCTCACAAGGTCACGATAAAAGAAGACATCACAATCATTGCTGATTTTTGAGTCCGCCACCTTGTTTTTACTTAAACTGTGTTCTCTCTCTCTCTAAATAGCACATCAGATATTTCATTCTCTTCAAGATTCTGCTCACAGAGTCACATTTTCCCATTTACTCCTGCAGAATCAAGGCATGCAAATAGTTCTGTTTTATTTACAAATGATGGTTTTTGAGGAATAAGTCTCAGAGATTTTCCACCTCCAAACAGAACACAGTGGTGAGGTGAATGTTATTCCCACAGCTGTGTTCAAAAAAAAAAGAAATTACCTTTAAATTATTCAAACAATGCTTTCCACAAACAGTGTCCCTGTTACTTTTGGAAATCCACAGTTTGATTGAAATCACTCTCCGCTGTACAGAAACCGCCCGGGCGACTTGGGGGAACATTTGCATGTTGCAGCCTGACGGCGTGTGAATTAGCCGTGTCTGCTCGGATTTCCAAGCCAGGTAAATTTCTGATTGATGCAAATAACTCTCCAATCTCAATTTCAGCAAGTCGACGACAAAAACCTGACTGAGCTGAAAACTCTGACACATCACATCTGCTTATACACTGCTCATCTCGCTACACTGGCTTCCAGTTGCAGCTCGCATCAGATACAAAAAACAGAAAATATGAGTCCAATGCAGAAGTGTTAAAAACTGCAGTTCATGGAGGATCAGCTTGAGGCTGGCTCCAGAAGTACCAGAAACCACATACACACCAATTAAGAATCTTTCTGAGGTTGAATCCTGAAAGATGTATGTCTCTGAAATGCACTCCCCTTATTGAATCCATGAATCAGAGAAATTTGGTACTCAAGCCTAGCCTGTATTGAAGTGCCAATTATTAGATTAGAATTATTAGAGCAGAATTAGCCTGATTATTTTTGGTCCCCACAACCAGTAAATCCATGGAGTTCCAGCAGCAAACAAGAAGGTGTACAGAACAAGAATTCAACAAGAATATATATAGGAAAGAAATGTTCATCAGAGACGACAGCTTGGCCATAATTCTCCTGTCAGCCACCACCTCTACAGGGTCCAGGACTGAGCTGGCCTTCTTCCCCAGTTAGTTCAGTCTTGCTCTCCTGTATCCTGTCCGCCCACAGCAGGTGAAATCCTTCCAATGTGGCGTTCGTGTCCGGTGTTAGCTCTGTTAGCATGATGCTACTCTGGTGCTGGGTTAGCTGGTCCACCTTATCATAGATAGATCTTACATTCCCCATAACATCTTACATTCTCCTTCACGCAACACAGCTCCTGGATCAGGCTCTTGTAATGTCACGCATTGACTACTGCAACTCTCTACTGGCAGGCCTCCCTGCATGCACAGTTAAACCTCTGCAAATGATCCAGAACCCAGCAGCACGTCTGGTCTTCAACCAGCCTAAGACAGCTCATGTCACTCCCCTGCTCATGCAGCTACACTGGCTTCCAGTTGCAGCTCGCATCAGATACAAAACTCTAATCATGACTTACAAAGCAGGAACCAAAACCGCTCCAGTTTACCTGGAACCCCTCATCCAGGTCTACTGCCCTCCTCGCCCGCTACGCTCAGCCTCTGAAAAAGCACCTAGTGCTTCCAGCACACAAGGCCTCAAAATCAAAACCACTAGCTGGACTCTTCTCTTCTGTTGTCCCTAAATGGTGGAATGAATTGTCCAACTCCATTTGATCTGCAGAGTCCCTCTCTACTTCACAAAGACAGCTAAAGACCCAGCTCTTTAGGAAGCACTATGCACTTAGCTAGACTGTTCTCCACTGTTGTCCCCAGGGGCAGATCATGTCTTCCAGCTACAGTTGACTCACACTGTCCTGCTCTACTCTGGGACTCTGTGTTCAGGTCTGGAGTGACCCAGCACTTGGTACTTTGGTCATTATTGTGGTGATGTTAATTGTTGATGATGATAATGGAAGGTCTTAAATCAGGGGTGTGCAAACTTTTTTCATAAAGGGCCACATATGATGTTGTCAGAATTCCTCAGGGCCAGTGACTCCTACTGAGACTCTAGGAGTCCTAAAAGTTATATATGGAATATCTATTTAATAACAAGTATTTTAAATGTTTTCTCAAAACAGTGACTAGGAAGTACCATGTAAAGATTAGCAAACTTTATCTTCTTCTGGGGGAAAATGTTTTTCATTAGGGTCGGGCAATGTGGGAAAAAATATATCATTATTTTCCTATAGCAGGATCACGATCTGGATTTCATCACACTTCTTTTTCATGTTATTTTTAAGACTTGTCTGACCAGCAGACAACAATCTAAGAGCTAAATAATTATTTTCCTGAGTTCTGAACATTTTTTATGCATCAAATTTTGCCTTTTCTGTACAATTTCATAATTTTGATCTTGTCTTGTGTCCTCTTTTGTGTCTTCTGAACTTTTAGTGTTCATCAAGAACATTTTCACATCATTATAAAAACATTCATTTGAAAAACTGTCAGCTTTAAGAGTTCTTGTGTTTCTTCTTTATTGCCCTCTTGAAGAATCCCCAGAACTTTGGCTTTATACAGGTAGTCCATATATTTTTGAGATGTTGTGGATTGACTTTAGTTTTGTTTGTGCGCTTGAAGGAAACTGCAAATGTACAGATGATTCAGAAGGTGATTCATTTCTCTGCTATAAATAACACAATTTAAGATGGAAGCTTGGGGCCATAAATAAATGGACCTCGGGCCGCAATTGGCCCCCGGGCCGTACTTTGGACATGCCTGTCTTAAATGGTTTGGTTGCTTCATTGTAGATGTTCCTTATTTACTTTGTGCATTGCCTTCACACTGCTTGGCATTACCTGCACCCAAATGGACTTGAAGCTCTTTGTTCCTCTTACTGATCTTGTTTCCTCTTGTCTAGATCTTTGCTTGTGTTGTTCTTGTTCTCGTATGTACGTCACTTTGGATAAAAGCGTCTGCTAAATGACGTTGGAACATTGTAACACTGAAAAAACCAAGAGGAGAGCGACAACACCTACAGTTCATACAGCTCCAGAGAGGTTTAACATAATCATGAATGAATACGTGGGTGACGAGTGGCGGTAAAGCAAGGAAATGCATATGTATGTGTGTGTGTGTGTGTGTGTGTGTGTGTGTGTGTTTGTGTAAAGACCAAGGAACACCTGTCTCACTGTGAGCAGGCGGATCAGCTGCTGCAGAGGAAATGCATCAGCGGTGTTCATTTTGGCGGCTATTTTAGATTTAGTCTTAGTCTTTAGATGAAAATGCCTGTTAGTTTAAGTCACATTTTACTCTTTGATTTTTGCCAAATCATTTCCTCTCTTTAAAATAATTCATGTAGTCGATCAGATATCAGTATCAGGGTTATACCAAGTGTTCAAATCATCAATATTTCACTCTTTTAACACTTTTGTGTAATATCTTAAGTCTAATGATTTAGCCTGCTAAAAAGTAAAAAGGAGGGAAGATATTTTGATTCTCTTGATTCAAATAAAAACACCATGGACACAATATAAGGACTGTATTGCACTTTTACGACGCTCCTTGAATGCACCTCGCAGCGACAGAGGCACTGGACACACAGTCAGTTCACCACACTCTGAAATGCATCTGCATCTTTCCACAAGGAGTTGATCCAAACTTATTGAATGTGTCTGATGTTTCACCAAACTGGATTAAATCCAGCTGTAGACGCCGAGGTTTTTACGGTGAGAGCATCGGGGTTTGAAGACTGGATGCATGTTCAGATTCTGCAATCAAGTCTGCACGAACTCTGCTGCCTGCCGAACACATGCATCCATGCTCAAGTGAGATGTAGTCGACTCATGTAGGGGAGTGTAACCTCTTTAAATATGCACTCTGCGTGTCCATGTAAACATGTGTGCAGCCATGTTCGTGCTACATTTTTGAGACATTCTGCACTTCCTGTAGAAGAAGCAGGGCCATTCAGAGGTCAAAGGTCAACATGTTGGTGCATGTTTTTGAATCTCAAGTGTCGTACGTCTGCAGAAAACACATTTTCAAACTGTGTTTCTACTTTTCCAAACGTTTTGATGAACGAATGGAGAATATTTCCATGAATAGAAACCTCGATGAGCGTCTGAAAGAGACGACTCACACGGGGACTTCCACCAGATCCGTATCCGGTCCGCTACAGTCTGGCTCTTGCTCCTTTAGCAGGACCGCCGGACAGCTGGGGTAATTTGACTGAATCAAGGATTCTCCTCCTCCTCCTCCTCTCCTCATCCATGTTGTCTTTCTGGTCCTCTGAAAACCTCTGACCTGTTGACTCCAGGCCTGGCTCCGCTCATGATGACGGTTTGTTGCAGCTGGAGAGGATCCAGTGGAAGTTAACACATTGAGAATTGAGATCAGGTCCGGTGAACTCTCTTCTTACTCTCTCCTGACCTTTGACAACTGAACATGCACACACTGATCATTAAGTTGCATCGCTGGACCTTCAGATGCTTATTGACGTCACATTCATAACAATAGAGACAAGGAGAGCAAGACGATCCAGCCTGGACCAGAGTACCGGTCAGGTTAAGTCCAGAGCTGAAGGAGCTTCTAACCCTGCAGGAAAACAAACCTGAACTACGAGGACCAGATCCTGCAAACTCAGGGAACTGTGGATTGATGCCATGAGGCTGCTTCTTCTTCTACTTGTTGTGAAATCAAACGATCATTTCATGAAGAGACTGTGAGAAAAATGTTGTTTTTCTTCAGAGAGGTCAAATTAAGTCTTAAACTGCTTATTTGTGCAACAAACAGTGTAAATCCTGGAGATTTATAACGCACAATCAATAAACTTGGAGGAGGAGGAGAAAATCCTCCTCGTATTTGAGGAGCTCAAACAGCGAAATATTTATGCTGTTTGTCTTGATAAATGGCTTAAATCATTTATTATAATCAGAAGTGTTGATTAATTTCTGTTAATAGAGCACTTAAAATAATTCACTAATCATCTAAGCTCTTCAAGTCGAAGTGATGAATTACAAGAAGGGTTTCATTGAATAATACAATGAGGAGGAACACTGCTTCTGTTGGTCTTTACTGCATCTCACAGGATGGAGGGTTAACACGCAGTTTACATTCGGCACGGTCAAAATGTCCGTCAATAAAGGTGACAGACGCCTGGAAGTAAAGTTTAACACAGCTCTCATGACTCAGTGTGAGGAAACACTCACAGAAAGATGAGATTTTTTTAACTCTAGTCCAGCTAAAACTGGACTTTTAAAATGATGCATGACTGAAATCACAATTCTTGAAGTTGGACCGTCACACGTGAGGTGTTGATTTCCTCGTGCATGCATTCACCTCATTTGGACCCAAACTGGCCGAGGAGTTCTGTGCATGCCTCACAGTTTGCACACCTCACACCTTGCAGGGGTCAAATGTCAAATGTCCGACCACAAAGCATTCTGGAAATCTCCTTGGCTTCTCTGTTGAGAGAGAGAGAGCATGCATCTGGAATTTCTCCCTGCAGACCTTTAACCCATCCATCCTCTAATCCATTATCTTGACCGCTTATCCCGTTTGGGGTCACGGGGGGCTGGAGCCCATCCCAGCTGACTTCAGGTGTAAGGCAGGGTACACCCTGGACAGGTTGCCAACCTATCACAGGGCTAACACAGAGAGACAGACAACCATTCATGCACACACTCACACCTACGGGTAATTTAGAGTGATCAATCAACCTGGAGAGCAAGTTTTTGGACTGTGGGAGGAAGCCGGAGTACCTGGAGAGAACCCACGCAAACTCCACACAGAAAGGCACCTGCCTGACCGGGGATTTGAACCAGGAACCTTCTTGCTGTGAGGCAACAGCACTACCCACAGCACCACCGTGCAGCCCCTTGTTGCAAAAAGAAACAACCTGCCGACCTGCAGGATCAGAGACACAGCCGGAATGTAATGGAGCGGATCCAGTGGAAGTTAACACATTGACTAGGATAGAAAGCTATCAGATCTGGAGGTAAAGGCCCAAATGTGGGGAGTGCATGCAGCCATGAACGCCTCATGCTAAAGTACTGATGCACGTCTCTCTGACTCTGAAACATCACCTGTGTTTCCTCGGCACGAGCACAGATCACGTTCCTCGCTCAGGGTCAGCGGTCAGCTCTCTTACATTACTCTGTATCACATCATCTCCCTGTTGTTGTTACTGTTGTTCTTCTTCTCCTTTCCCACCCTTCCCCTCTCTCCTATCCCTCCATCTCTTCACCCCTGGGCCCCCCCCCCGTGTTCTCCCAGATCCCGCTCATGGCAAGGTCTGCCTCTGCCCTCGCTTTTCCTTCTGCTTGTGTCTTTCTCGCCTATTCCCTCTGTCTGGTTATTTCTGTCTTCTCTGCGCCTTCATCTCTCACCTCGGGCTAAGGGGTGTGTGTGTGTGTGTGTGTGTGTGCGGGGAGGGGGGGGCTCAGCTGCCTGAACAATACAAATCGATCACTTAGAAGGAGGAGCGGGAGGCAGAGAGGAGGAGGAGGACGACGGGGTGGGATGAGGAGAGAGACCAAAAATAGGAGGAGCAAATTAAAAAAAGAAAGACTCCTGAAGCAGCTGCTGCTGCGTGAACCGTCATCAGGCCGCTCTCTCTCTCTCTTTCTCTCACTGCTTCCTGCTCGCATCACACCCAGAGGAGAGGATTGTGGGTAGCTGACGGCGCCGGCTTTTCACACGTGAATATTTAATGAAGAGCTCATGAATAATTCAGAAAAGCAAGCAGCTGCGTTTGAGCCTAAGTGGACATGTGAGGAGCCCCGAAACCAGACAGACTCTGACTGCTACCGTTCATCCTCACAGCTTCACCCCCCCCCCCTAAAAAAAGTCTGTAAAAACACAGTTTGATGTGTGTGTTTTTTTACTCCTAAACATGTGTGTGTGTGTGCAGATGAATCACTTTAAATGAAAGGATGATAGAGGCGTCCAAACCGGGGGTCTAGTCTCGGCGCTACTTTCTTATTCTGTCAAGTGAGAACTGCACACAGATAGAGATGGAGTGGATTGAACACTCTCTCTGTCACTCTCACACACACTCTCTCTGCTCAATCTTCAAATCTCATCCTCATATTTTCTCCTCCATTTTCATGCTCTTCATTCATCTCCTCTCCTCTCCTCTCTCTCTCGTCGCTCCTTGCAGGACTCTTGGTTAGGACACAGTGTTCCAGTTAACACGGCGCCTCGGCTCTACCTGTGGGGCTGCAGACTCCCGATGCTCACTGACCTGTTTTGCACACAGCACGTTAAAAACCTCTGACACTCTGATTCGTCTGTTTCTGATGAATCAGGAACAAAATGATGATGAAAGGAAACGCTGAACATAAAGCAGAACAACCTTCAGGCTGAATCCTCTGAAATGTTCACTCCCTTTTATTTACAAGCCCTTGGCACTGTCACTGTGTGTCACGGCCCGGCATGTCAAATATTGTTATTTTCAGGACAGGTAGGGTTAGTCATAAATGACATCACGGTGCAGCCGAGTGGTTACGGATCTGTAAACGGAAAGTTTCAGAGAGAGAGAGAGAAATAAATGTTTTTCCAAGCGTGCATTTCAAACAATTTCAGCACATTGCAAATATTTATCTTAGAGAGGGAGAGAGTGAGCGGTTCAGGGACGAATAAAACGACGCACCAGAGACTCAATTATATTTCATATTAACGTTTAAAGCATAAATAGGCGTTTATTTTTTTCCTGTATTGATTGAAAAGCTGAAGAAAGAGAGGGAATGTGGGAGGAAGACGGGGAGCAAAGGGTCAGGGTCAGGAGTCAAGGAGTATCCTCTGCATCTGGAGTGTGCACTCAAACTGCTAAGCTAACCGGCGCCATCTGCACACATGGAGGATGTATGTGTGTATGTGTGTGTGCATGTGGAGCTCTTTCTCTTGCATGCAACTTGCATTTCCACAACTCCATAATGCAAAGTGACGTCGCACTTTAAGACTCCGTTGAGTTCAAAGGTGCAGCGATGCAGTCTGACTCCTACGATGAGTGTCTTACTGATTTGTTGTGATCGTCTGGTGCAACTTTTGACTTGTTGAAAGGGTTAAAATAATTCTTCTAAACCATCCAGTCACAGTATTTTGACTGGTTTGCCCAAAAGGTCTTTCAAAATGCTGCTGCTTGAGTTTCCACACGTAAAAAGAAAGCTGATCACTCCACTTGATTTTAAAGTTATTGTATTTGTTTTTAAAGCTCCTCCATAAATCACAGATCTCCTGTTTCTTTATGTTCCAGCTCTCTGATGATCTCTGAGGTCCTTGAATGCCTCCCTTCAAATCTTCCTCGTGTCCTTCACAAGGAGAGAGTGCTTTCTGTTTTTATGCACCTAAACTCTGAACTCTCTGGACTGAAGACTAAAGACCTTTTTAATCTGGCTTTTAATAATCTTATTTATTTATTTATTTGTTTATTAATAATCTTATTTATTTATTTATTTATTTGCTTATTAATAATCTTATTTATTTATTTATTTATTTATTTGCTTATTAATAATCTTATTTATTTATTTATTTATTTGTTTATTAATAATCTTATTTATTTATTTATTTATTTATTTGCTTATTAATAATCTTATTTATTTATTTATTTATTTATTTGCTTATTAATAATCTTATTTATTTATTTATTTGCTTATTAATAATCTTATTTATTTATTTATTTATTTGTTTATTAATAATCTTATGTATTTATTTATTTATTTATCTATCTATTAATAATCATATGTATTTATTTATTTATTTGTTTATTAATAATCTTATTTATTTATTTGTTTGTTTATTAATAATCTTATTTATTTATCTATCTAATTATGTATTTATCTAATGTATTTATTTATCTTTTAGCCCTGGACTGCATTATGATTTTGATTATTCTTATTATTTTTGCTGTTTTGATTTTGTTTTTTGTAACAACATTTATTTGTCTTCTTTATGTATTTATGTATCTTATTTATTCATTTATTTAACTTATGTATTTATTTATATTTTAGCCCTAGACTGCATTATTATGATGATATTATTATTTTTGTCTGTTGTTTTGTTTCATTTTTTTTCACAACATTTATTTATTTATCTTATTTTTTAACTATCTATTTATTTATTTGATTTATTTGACCATTTTAACTTTAACTGATTTTAATTTTTTTACTTATTTTATTAATTTTTACTGTTTCAATTTAATTACATTTTTAAGTATTTTTATAATTATCTAATATTTTATTATTTTACCCATCGCTGTGATTTTTGTGCCTCTCTGCTCTGAAGTGAAACACTTTGGGCTGCATGCTTGTACGTATGAAAGCTGCTATATAAATCAAGATGACAGACATTCACACACTTACACACACACACACACACACACACACACACACACACACACACACACTGCTGGAATAGTTTGCACACTAATGAGGAAAAGATGTTGAGTCAGATCTGGAGACGTTTGTATCCATTACTAATCATTTATATTTAGTGATCTAAAGATCTGTGATCAGTGACTTCACACTGACTTTAGTCTTCAGTGTGTTACCTGTGTTCCACTTTGACTCCTGCAGAGAGAGGAAGACTTTTTGACTCATTCTTCTCTGGTCATGTGACTCAAACACACACACACACACACACACACACACACACACACACACACACACTGGTATGTAGACATGCACACACTTACACAATCTGCATTACAGGACATTCTGATCCAGTCGAACAGAAACCTTGTGACCTGCTCGCTGACCCTCACACACTAATGTCTGCACCGGTGGTCTCAACACGACTTAAAGTGTGTGTGTGTGTGTGTGTGTGTGTGTGTGTGTGTGTCGCTCTCTCTCACACACTCATGACTCACACAAACACAAACACAAACACACTTGATGTCCTCTGCCCCTGAAGAGGCCTCCGGGCTATTCACTGTTGCTGTCTGCTGGTTTTAATGGTCTCTGCTGGTCTGGACCGGACTCTGCTCGACCGTACACTGAGGGGGTGGCGGGGGGTGGGGGGGACAGACCGCTGCTGTCCGGGGAAAACCTGGTCTGTCTCAGGGGAGCTGTGCCCTGGTTTTAGTTCGAGCACGGTGTTCTCTGGGCTTCATCCGGAGGGATTTTTAACGGTCCAATCACGCCAAGTTTTTGTGCGACCGCAGAGCAAACAAGGAGAGCTTTGAATGAAGGTAAGAATGCAGAAACATGAGGAGGGGTTCTGAAAACTTTGGGAGAACTTTTAAGGGGATGCTCTGCCTTTAAAATATCCCTGAACCTTCATCAATATATCCTACTGAAATATCTGTGGTTAAACTTTAGAAGGAAATATCTTTTTGGATTTCATTAAAGCCCCTCTGGAGAAAAATGCACCGCTCAAATCTCCATGTTTTTATTGATAAAACATTGCATGGCTTCTCTTTGGTTGACTTTAAGAGGTGAAACAATCTGAACCAAAGGTGCATTTCAACCAAGAGTTCCAGGGTCTTTTAGCCCCCAGAACTACTTCACCCTGAACTAAAAGGTTCCTGTGCCCCCATTGGCTGAAGTCCCCGGTAGATTGTGTAAATCAGGCCAGTGACGTATGGAGGAAGTAAAAAGTAAATGCACTACACCACCAGACCAGTAGAGGGCAGTAACACAAAGAGGAATGCCATTCATCACAGATGACACCATAGAAGCAGACGGACAGGCAGGTATCATTATGAGCAACACAACAGTTAGCCTGTTAGCATGAAGAGACTCAGCTGGTCTGTTTTAGATGGTGCTATATTTCATCACAGATGGATTCACTGAATCAACACGTGAGAGGAGATAAGCGCGAGTAGCAAAGACGTTTCAACACGGCTTTAAAATCCTTTTGAACTCAAAAAGCCGTGATCGCAGAGATCGGCCGGTGTTCTGGTTTAAACGGCGACCCTGTTAACTGGAGACTCTCAGCCGGATGCATCCCTCATAAACGTCTTTAGACCATCATTAAATATCTGATGAGGATATTTTGAAATCTTAATAAAAACTAAACTAGTTTGCATTCCCAGGAACTCCCTCTGTGTTTCAACAGCTGTGTAAACTCCACAAACACTGACACGTTCAGCTGAAGGGCTCCAGTTTACAGGGTCACTTTTAAAACCGGAACACCGGGAGAGACACATTCACGGTGGGCTGAGAGAAGACTACTGTTACAAGCTGCTAAATCAAGAGAAGGGCGGAATAGAAACACTTCGGTTAATCTACCAATCAGACACGTTCAGCATTGCAAGCCCCGCCTCCTGAAAGTCCCAGGACCTTTGAGGAGTACTACCCTCCTAGCAGGGTCTTTCTAGGAGGGAGATTATCTACCCCTGAACTAAATTTAGACCCTGGGTCAACATTCCACGACTCCTCAAGGACTTGAATGAACCAAAGCAGCGAAAGAACAAATATTCACCCCTATAGAAATAATCCTGGGGTTTATTTCAAATCTGAAAACTCACTTTTCGTGGTTTGAGCCGTACACGCCGCGACCAAATCCTCCTTTAAGAGTGCAATCCAGCCCCACAATGGTGTTTGACATTAATGCAGTCGAGCTGAATCGCTTGGTAAACCCCCCTTTTAAAGCTGCTCTAAGTTGAACACCGTGCAGCCATTTCTCCTCTCCATGCAAATGGAGGATGGAGGGGGGGGGATATTCTCCGGCCACTCAAAACACTGAACGCTCCACCTGCGGTGCATCGGAGCGCGCTCACGCTGTAATTGGCCATCGCATCGGTGACAGAGAGGAGGCGCTCCATTCATCAACCCCCCTCTTCCTCTCTCTATCTGCTCCTTCTATGCCAAGTTCCCCAACGCTCCCTTCACAATCCCATCCTCCCCCCTTCCTCCCCCCCTTCCTCCCCCACCTCCTCCCTCTCTGCTCCTTTTCCTCATTAAAGTGGGACCCAGGCAGTAGCGGTCACTGCCTCTCATTTATTTTCATTTGAAACTGGTGCAGCTCCACTGATCCTCTGGGGCTGCAGGAGAGAGAGCAGGATGGTGTCATTCTGATAACAACTGACACACACACACACACACACACACACACACACACACACAGATGTACTGTAATGTGCACAAACTCACACAAACACACACTCAGAGAGACGAACGCACGACTTGCACACGCAGCACACATGAAACGTCTCAAATTGTAAATACACTCATGCACTCTGCACACACACACACATGCACACACACACACACACACAAATAGGGGTTGTCTACGCCTCCGCCCACAAATAGATGCACTTTCACACCCATTTCAATTCATTTCACGCACATATTCACACATTTCATGTACCTGGAAGCCCTCCGCTTCTCCGTCCCCTCCCTCCTCTTTTCACATATGCATCCTCTCCCTTCACCCCTCCATCCCCCCCCTTTCTCCCTATCTCCATCCTCCTCCCTCCTTGATTGTGTGATTGTGCGAGGGTGATGATAGCAGGGTGTGAATCAGGGGACGATAAACCCCGTGCCCATTGTCACCTGGATGATTGCGAGTATCGATCTGCAGCTGGGCGTGAGGAGCACGTGTGTGTGTGTGTGTGTTTCTGTGTGTGTGTGTGAGAGTATTCGCCCCCCCCCCACCTCTCTTGCACGCCGCCACTTCCTGTGCGTGTGTGTCCATGCATTGTATTAGAGTCGTGTCGAGAGCGGCCCGGCCTGACACTCTTTGATTGAAAAGGTGCTCGGCAGATTAAATCGTTGTAGCAGAGACGAGGTGTGCGCTCCCCTTCGCCCGGGCCGCGACGGCTGGTTTAGCAGATTCAAGACGGAGGGTGAGGGAGGGAGGGTGAGGGAGTGAGGGTGAGGGAGGGAGGTTAAGGCCATTTAAACGCTCATTGCCCTGACCCATTTGGGGGAAATGGTACAGAGACAAGCAGCGACTCTAAACCGACGGTCATATCTGTAATGGACGGCTAATATCGCCCACACCATTAGACAGACACACTGAGTGGGCCGAGTGGGTTTAACTGCAGGGACAGGGAGGAGGAGAAGGAAGGAGGGATGGAGGGGTGGAGGGGTGGAGCAAAATAAGGCTCACATCAACTCTGTCACAGGAAAGTACGACACACTTCAGACAGTGTGCAGCCGGACAGGGACTGTGAAGATCTTGCACATAACTTCACCCACAGGAGACAGATTCAAAATCCTGACTATGAGTCTCTACTAGAACCAGTCCAGCTGAAAAACCTCTGGATGCTGCACCAGCTTTAACATCTACATGCAACATCTTATAACTGCAGAACCCTAACTCTATCGCTGACTGTAGAGTTTAAGCATCTCTGTTCAGGTTTAGACATGCGCCCCATGTGCAGACGCTACAGTCCTTGGTGCAGAGCTTGCAGGTTCAACACCTGACGTCGACCATGTCCTGCACATCTTCCCTCACTACTTTCCTGTCTCTCTTCAGCTGTCTTATCAATTAAGGCAAAAAGATCCACAAAGTCTTGCATGAAAGTGTTTCCTCTTCAAGCTCTGAATGTTTGCACCACATCATCTTCCTCTCTGGGATGTGGAATGAAGCCATGGCAGGGTTCACACTACAGGTGAAGGTATGATGCCCTGTGATAGGTTGGCGACATGTCCTTCCGCCCGAAGTCAGGTGGGATAACCTCCAGCCCACCGTGACCCTGAATAGGATAAGCGGTCAAGATAATGAATGGATTGTATGATGCATCTGATGCTGGATCTGAAAGGTATTTCAAGCATCTGCAAGAAACTTTGAGGGCTGTGATAAAGCATCGGTGCATGCACTCTGGAAATGAAAGAGGAGGATCACAGAGTCTACAAAGGGGACCAAAAAGGTGCAAGAGTCTGCATAAAGAGCCAACATGATGGACTTCCTGTGCATTTCAAAATAGGCACAAGGATATGTATCTTACAGACGTGACTCTGCATGAAGTCGGGTAGCTAAAGGGAACTCACTCTGCATGCAAACAACGACAGTCTTCAAAGAAAGCTGGATCATGTGTGTCCTTTAACCCTTTAAGACCTAGACCATTTTTGGAGGCGCCAGACTCTCCTGGTTATGGTTCATTTTAAATGGAAAGCTGTGTTTCTAAGTTTTTCTTTGGACCTATAGGATGATTCTATAACCATGATGTCTCTTGACCTCCTCGACCTGACGTGATGACAGTGAACCTGTCACAGCTCATACCGCTGAAGCCTGCAGGACATGCAGATTCAACCTCTGTCTGGTCTACGACAGGTGAGTCACATGACCCAGCACATTAAGGTTCACACGGTCAGCTTTCTATGCAGCATCCTCAAACCGCCTCAAACTTTGGGACTCCTTAGAAAGTTGAAATCCTGCTCTGCGATGTGAACACTGGAGCAGAGAGCCGGCGTTTAAAGCTCACAGTCATTGTTTGGAGCTGCTATCCCGTGTGCTGCAGAACCCAACAGAACAATGGAAATGTCCTTAATCTTTCAGACTGCACTATGCATTATTTACTTCTGCTGCATTGAGTCCGTCTGCACTACAAAGGCTTCTTCTTCTTCTGTAAACCTGACTGCAGTCGCTCTGCCATCCTGCACATGTGCTAAGCCTCTGGAAAAACAGCCGCCAACGTCAACCTCAAAGTCAGATTCTTCTTTGGGAAATTGCAAATGAAGTGCAACGCCTAGAAAGCAGTTTCATTTGTCACCCAATGAAGCATCCAGCGACTCAGTCAGTAAATTATGGTGCAATAAATTACTACCTGCAAACATCGATGAAATATGTTCACTCATCGCAAAACAAGTCAACCTCAGCAGGACTGTTTTTCATGATCAGGTGCGCAGCGGAGGCTCGTCTCAATCTTTTATGCAACAGGAGGGGAGTTCACACAAACTGTGAGCGGAGGGCTGTCACTCTGAAACTAATCAGGAGCGAGGCTGAGCAGGTCTCAATGTAGATTTTCCAAAGAGGTGGAATGTGGAAGAGATAGAGGAGGAGAAGTTTGTGCTTCTCTAGCAGACGACATCACATCACTCCTGTCCTCCCTTCTCTCCACTGGCTTCCTGGGTCTCGTCCCAAACCACATCACAGAAATCGTGCTTTCTCCATCAGAGCCCCTCGACTTTTGGAACGACCTTGAGGAGATAAGGCTCGCAGAGTCAGTGACATCTTTTAAATCTCTTCTTAAAACCCATTTCAACAGACTTGCTTTTATTTGACTTCATCCTTTTTTTTAACACATTTTACTTCTATTTGATTGTCATTTTGAGCTTTTATCCAACTAATTCATTGTTTTAAATTGTATTTGATTATTTCATTTGATTATTAATTGTTTTAATTAAAATGCATTTATTTTCATTTATTATTTTAATGTTCTTAATGTATCCTTTCCTGATGTGATGTCGTCCTCTCATTCTGAAAACCTCTTTTATTCTCCTTTTAATGATTTTATTTACTTATCCATTATAATTCTAATATTTATTTATGTATATATATTTTTTTTATGTACTTATCAACTTTTATTTATTTTATTTATGCATGAATTTATGTAATTTTTTGTAAATTTAATGTATTTATCTTTAAAAAGCCTCTTAAACAATGATTTATTGGTCTATTGTCACACCTCTCATTGTCCTTTTAATGCTTTTATTTACTTATCCATTTTCATTTATTTTATTTATTTATGTATCTTTTATTTTTTTATTTTTTTATTTATTTTATATATTTATTCATTGTATTTATTTATCTTTGAAAAACCTCTTAAACAATGATCTATTGGTCCACTGTCACACCACTTCATTCTTTTTAAAGGTGACATATCACGCTTTTTTCATCAACATATATTGGTCTAAGAGGTCCCAAAAACATGTCTTTAAAGTTTATGCTCAAAAAAACACTTTGAAATCAGATTCTGGTCTGCCTGAAAAACCCTCTTCTTCAGTCCTCCTCAGAACACTCTGTTTTCTCTCTGACCACGCCCCCTCAGGAAGTGGATGTGCCTCGGCTCTCCAGCACGTTGATCTAATGTTTACATGTTGGCTGAATATACACGGCTGCTCAGAGATCACGTTACTTCAACCCTCTGAATCTGATCCTGACGGAGAGGCGCCTGTAGCAGGATCTTTCTGAACGATATGTCACAGATTTAGTGTTTCTTGTTGTTTTATTTGTCAGCATGTCGACGTGTGTCTTGGTAAACAGCTACGAACATGTAGCTATGTGGCTATGCTAACTAGCGCTAGCACTTATCCATGATAAATAAAAATCATTCACTAGATCTTCAAATCTGCAGACGTGGGGAGTCAAAGCGACCTCTGCCAGAAAGGCAGCAGGACCTTTTCTGAAGGATTGGTCACAGATTTAGTGTTTCTTGTTGTTTTATTTGTCAGTATGTCGACGTGTGTCTTGGTACACAGCTACAGCTACAGCTACAGCTACAGCTACAGCTACAGCTACAGCTACAGCTACAGCTACAGCTACAGCTACAGCTACAGCTACAGCTACGAACATATAGCTATGTGGCTATGCTAATTAGCGCTAGCACTTATCCATGACAAATAAAAATCATCCACTAGATCTTCAAATCTGCAGACGTGGGGAGTAAAACCGACCTTTGTGTTTATTAAGACAGCCTACAACTAGCATGCCTCCCTCCTAAGCTCCTTGTTAGCACACATGTGTGCAGGGAATGAAAAACAGAGGAGGGGTTGAGTTGTATTTTATACAGTCTATGGGCTGAACAAGCTCCGAGCTCTGACTTCCTGTTACAGACCGGATATTGTTGTTACGTAACAAAAACACTGAAGTCTGAAACGGCTGGTTTCAGCACACATTTACAGAAAGGTGGAGAAATCAGAACAGGGGCAGAATGGATTCTTTTCATTCTCGGGGGGTTTGTAGACATGTCAGGGACACAGATTTCAGGTAAAGAACCATTAAAAAGTCAACTTTGCATGATATGTCACCTTTAACATCACATTGTATTCTGTTTTGCATTGTTAAAATTCCTCCTCCCTTTAAAACATTTGTTTTTAAAGGTGCTATATAAATAAAGTTATTATCATTATTATTATTATTGTCTGCTCGTCTAATTTTTACTGCAGGGGTTCCACCAGTTTTTCAGTTTCAGGCTCACAGATAAAGACATGTCTGCTCATCCATCATCCCTGAGTTTCAACATTTAAGAAACAAGCTGCAGCGCAGGAACAGGGAGAAATAAATCAGTAACAAAGGTGCCAATTCAGACTGTTAGCTGCTTCAGAGGATGTCAACCTGTTTCAGGAGAAATAGCCTCTGGTCTTAATACAGACAACTCTAATGTATCTGTCTCTCTCTACACTTAGACGATCAATCCTCTGAGCAGACACCAAACAAAACCTCTCTTTTTACACAAACCGGCTGCCTTCAGAGATGAATACTAAAAGAGATAACATTTTCATCCCCTCAGCCTTGAGAATGTATTAGTTCTGGATCTTCAAGGCGACTAACACTTGGTTTTTAAGACTGAAGTCCTCCAGCTGGAAGAAAGTGGAGCTGAAGTAAGTTACTCAAATTTGGATGAAGAGTAGTTTTGGAAACTCAGTTATCAATCGGACTCTTGTCATTCAGTAATTTGTTCTAGGAGGAGAAAGAAATATCCTTGAATCTGGAACAAATGTGGAGACAGATGGAGGTGATTTAAAAATAAGGAAGGTGGAGTTCAGGAGAGGGGACGGTTCCTGGTACATCGCACAGATCCTGAAGGCGAGATGCATACATTGATTCTGCAAATTTTATACATTATTATTATTTTGATTTTATTTTATTTTATTATTTTATTATTTTTTATTTATTCTTAATTTTTTTTTTCATTTAATTCAATTTAATTTTATTTATTTTTTTATTTTAAAAAACATTTATTTATATATTTATTAATCAATTTATTTTTTGTATTTATCTGATTTTTTTAACTTCCACTGATTTCTAATCTTTCTTAATTTACTAATTTTACTGTATTAATTTTATCTTATTTTCAAGTATTTTTTATAGTTATCTAATATCTAAAACACTGGAAAGGGGGGCGCTTATGAGCCTTAAACACTAGTTCCCACCCAACATTAGACAGAAGAAGAAGACTGCATTGAACAGCCAATCATGTCGCAGGGTGAGAGGTAGGCGGAGCTTAAAGACATACTGAAGGCATCCTTAAGGGACAGCTGCTGAACAAGACGGCAGGTTCACACATGTACCAGATTTTTCTGCAAAAACTGAATCCATCATTTGGAACTTACTGTCCCTTAAAACCAGGTCTTAAGTCCTGGACTGGAGAACTCCAGCACTGATTACAGCAGAGAGAAAGAAACAGAACATGCCTTCAGACAGATCCAGGTCTGCATGTCGATGTCTGAATCGATGTTTTCTCTCCCATGTGTGGGAACCCTTTACTTATGTCAAGTCTGAAAGTTGTGTTCTTTCAGTGACTTGAAAACTTTCAGACGTCGGGGTTTTATTAATAAACGTTCAGTATTAGCACTGAAACCAGCAGAAACAAGAACTCTTCACAGCAAGAAGCAGAGAGAGAATATAAATGATACATATTCATGCATGTGTGGGCGGAATAATAGCAAAATGTAAATCAGCTGTAGGGCAAAAACAACAACTGTATGATAAATACTGTATATAAATTAAAACTGAATGTCAAAGGTGAAGGACGCTGAACTTCTGGGTGTTTTAATTAAAAGCCGGAGAAAGAGAACGCCGCTCGTGTGTGTGTGTGTGTGTGTGTGTAACCATATGTCTGTTGTTTTCTACTTCCTGATACTCTAACTGCTTCTCCTGGACTCAAAGCTGCTCACACAGCAGGAGCAGGAGGAACACAGAGTCAGAACACAACAAGGAAAAAGGAGAAGTACAAGCGTTGTTGGAAGCTACGCTCGGCTGGGCAAACAGTTGCATGAGAAGCGGGGGGAAGAAATCTCGCCAGGTATAGGAGAAGCTGTCGGGAGCATCCATCCATCCATCCAGACATCCTCGCAGCAGCACCCGTGCGTCTGTGTAGCCCCGCCCCCTCTTTAGGAGCGGGAACGCTCGTGTTGATTGAACAACAAGCAATGCAACAGAGCCGACGCTGTAACTTCAAGTGTAACAATCCCCTGAAGGGATGCACGCATGCAGGATCTGGGTCAGAGTGTGTGAGGAGAGGTGTGTGTGCAGAGAGGTGTGTGTGTACCTCAGGAGCAGCTCCTTGCTCCTCATGGATCCTGCAGGAGGAGGGCATGCACACACACTCTCTCTCTCTCCACGAAGATCAGATTTAAAAAACAAACACCTTATCACTTCTTCTTCTGTCCTCTTTTCTCTCTTCCTCTGTCTCCCGCCTTGTTCCTCTCACTCTCTGCCTTGTTCCCTTTTCTCTCACGCAGAATCAAGCCCTCCCCAACCTTCCTTCCCCTCTCTCTCCCTCTCTCTCTCTCTCTCTCTCTCTGGTAGACCCCGCTGGCTCGCCTCGCTGAAGTAATCCCCTGTGACAGCTCAGCTCATGTTGTTATGTTGCGGGGCCTGTTTGAGCCTCGTACTACAGCCCAGGGAGGCAGCCCCGGCTCCCAGTCTGCTCTGGATCTGGGCGGCCTGCTTGGCTGCTGGTCCTGGTCCAGCTTGGTCCAGTCCATTACGCCAACAGTGACCACTATTATGATTTCCCCCCTTGCACAGACTCTGAATGTGTGCAGCTCACACGCTCGGCTTTACCGTCCGCTCATGAAGTTTTTATGAGGTAAATAAATCGTGTACATCATAGTGAAGATGAACCGATGCAAAGAGGCCAAGTTCAACATCAAGTCAAGCATGCACTGAATTTCTATTTCTGATATGCAAGCCCACAAAACACTGGCAGCCTTCCCAGGTCCCGGTTCAGAGTCAAACACAGAGTAAACTCAAATCTAGTGAAATCAGACGACGTGGTTTTTAAATGACCTTTAATGCAGCTGCAAAAAAGAATGCATGCTTTAACATCTACGACTGCTGCATCCTGATTTTATTGAAGCTTACAGGATATATGATGGAACATGTTTGGGTCATATTTGTCTCAGAAGAAGAGTTTCATTAAATATGAGAGAGGACAGGACAGAAGATAGAGCGAGAGGGGAGTGGCATGCAGGAAACAGGCTGCAGGTTGGGATGGAACCCAAGCTGCATGCTTAAGGACTACATCCTCTGTACATGGGGCGCATAACTCCACCACTAGGCCCAACCAATGCACCTGAGCGCTCTATTTTGGGTGTAGAACAGAGTTTTGGAGGCTTCCTCAGATTGCAGCTGCAAACGAGGCTGCAATAGCTGCAAAATAATCAGAACGTGCATCCACTGAAGAGCTTGTTTTAGCCACTGGCAGGCTACAAGGTATTCTAGGTGTCATTAAAGAAACAGTCCCTTCAAAGCCACCATAATAACTTGACAAAATCAATCATTAGAACCTCACAGGACACAGGAGTTGCTGGTCTACCTCTAAAATATAGTCACTGGAAAAGTGAAGAAACAGAAGACCAGAGACCAGGGATGCAAGTTTAAGTCCATATGCATGTCCTGGTTACTCATTGCTTCAGTCAAGTGTTTATATACGGGTCTAACCAGACACAGCCTACTCACACCTTCAGTTTCTAGATCAAAACACTTGCAAACAAGCTTCAATACCAGATGCAATCTATGCTTGTTTACATCCAGGTAGTAGAGCATTAGCATCGTCAGACTGCAGCTGCAAACGAGGCTGCAATAGCTGCAAAATAATCAAACTGGCATAAACGGAAGAGCTTGTTTTAGCAACTGACAGGCTAAAAGTGTCCAAAGCCACCATCATGGTTTGACCAAATCAATCTTTACAACCTCACAGGACACAGGAGTTGCTGGTCTACCTCTAAAATATGGTCACTGGAAAAGTGAAGAAACAGAAGACCAGAGACCAGGGATGCAGGTTCAAGTCCATATGGATGTCCTGGTTACTCATTGCTTCAGTCAAGTGTTAATATACAAGTCCAACCAGACACGGCCTACATACAACTTCAGTTTCTAGATCAAAACACTTGCAAACAAGCTTCAATACCAGATGCAATCTATGCTTGTTTACATCCAGGTAGTAGAGCATAAGCATCGTCAGACTGCAGCTGCAAACGAGCCTGCAATGGCTGCTAAATAATCAAACTGTGCATCCACTGAAGAGCTTGTTTTAGCAACTGACAGGCTACAAGTGTCCAAGGCCACCATCATGGTTTGACAAAATCAATCTTTACAGCCTCACAGGACACAGGAGTTGCTGGTCTACCTCTAAAGTACAATCACTCAGTACAAAGAAACTAGGCAAGTGAAGAAGCAGAACAACAGAGACTGCATGTTCCCACCACCAGCCTTCAGTCCTCCTTGCAGGTTAGCATCTACATCCCTGTGCTGGTTCCTCGTTGCTGACTTGAGTATTTATATTCCAGTCTTACCAGACACACCTTCATACATCTTCATCTCCAGTTTCTAGATCAAAACACTGACAAAACAAGCTGCACTACGAGATGCAACCTATGCTTGTTTACATCCAGGTAGTAGAGCATTAGCATCGTCAGACTGCAGCTGCAAACGAGGTTGCAATAGCTGCAAAATAATCAAAACGTGCATCCACTGAAGAGCTTGTTTTAGCAACTGACAGGCTACAAGTGTCCAAAGCCACCATAATAATTAGACAGAATCCATCTTTACAACCCCACAGGACACAGGAGTTGCTGGTCTACCTTTAACATATGATCACTTGAAGGTTAGCATCCACATCCATGTGCTGGTTCCTCAATGCTAGCTCGAGAATTCATACTCCAGTCTAATCAGACAACTTCATCTCCAGTTTCTAGATCAAAAGACCTACAACACATGCTAAGTTACAAGATGCAATCTGTGCTTGTTTACATCTGGGTAGTAGAGCATTAGCATCATGACAGGAGCCTTTAACTGGAGCTACAGTCCCAGCCGGTGGTAGGTGGCTGCACTACAGCTTAGACACAACTTATGAGCGACATTTTAGGCATATAGCTGCAAAGATATAAGAATAAATACCTTTACTGACCAGTAATTCTGGTGCTAGCTAGCAAGTTTGACAACTTTAATAGTTCAGGCGACTAATCCAAACCTCCAAACATCCAAACCAGGAAGTGCAACGCTTTGTGGTTTTATGAGAGGTAGTGAGGCTAAATTCTCCAGATACTGCTTTTGGAAAAACAGGGGTGCTAAAAAAGTTATAAAGCTTGTTTATGAATTAAAATATAATAACTACTGTCAACTCACTTTCCTTCAGTACTTTGTGAAAATACAATAAAACATCTATTTATAATGTAAAGTTTAAAAATAGACAGAATTCCCCAACTGAATGAATGAATAATTAAAGTAAAGATATCTATCATAAATTATTGAAATTGAGAATGAAAAAAAAAGCAACATCTGTCGACGTTCCCACGCTTTTAGTGCCCGGCTGAATGTATATTTTATTTATGCTCATGCATTTTTATGAACACCAACAAGTGGAAGTGTTATTGACTGTCTTATTTACATCCCAGCTTCACAGCCTTCATGTTGTAACACCACCCCAGCCCTCCGCACGTCTCCCGTCCTATCTGGTCCTGAGCCTCCTGCAGGTACAGACAAGCTCCTTCCATCCCGGCCTGTCCCGTCTCCAAGGAGCCGGCCCGGTCCAGCAGATCATGCCCGGGAAGAAGCAAGCCCAGACAGGCATGTCTCAGTGAGTAGCCCTCCCGAAGGAGGCGCTGCCAGATCCTGCTCCATATACCTGGCACATCACAGCCCTCCTCTCCCCATAGGAGGCCGAGGCTGAAGACACAGGCAGGGAGCTGCTGATTAAAAATTCATCTCTCTGTTTATTATGATTTATGCATGTTTCAGAGAGCCAGGAAGAAAAAAAGAGTGGAGAGGAGAACAGCTTCATTAGTGCATATTGTGTGTATGTGTGAGGGTATTATTTCTATGCCTGTTTGTGCACCATGTGTGTGTGTGTGTGTGTGTGTGTGTGTGTGTGTGTGGCGAGCTGGCAGGTGGGGGATAGTTAAAATTATGGATTGTACGTGAGGTTCATTAGAATGTTTGGCATACAGGGCAAAATCGTCCGTCTTCACCAAACACCTGCATTTCACTGAAAAACAACAACAATTGAAAAATCCTAAATTATCCGGCGTGCATGGGGCCACCGCCGCCGCCGCCGCAGCCGCCGCCATTAAAATGCAGCCGACACTTTTGCTAACTTCTAACTTAATTACCCCCGTTTCTCTGCCTCTGTTGTTCGCCATCCAAATCAGATCGGCCCTCTCATTGCACTTTGTCTCAGCCAAAAGCTGTGGCAGGCGTGCCGCGGTGACAAATATTGACACATGGCGAGTGCATCAACAGAAATGTGGCGAATACAAAAAGCACAGAGTGGGAGAACTCATATAATGATCTCATGTGTTCCCTGATTCAAACAGCTGCTGCAGACACCGATCATATGCCGCTCTGTGTTCATTACAGAGAGAGAGAGAGAGAAGAGCTGGATGTAAAGACGAGCGGCGACGCACGGCTGAATGAAAGCGTGCAATTGAGCATACGAGAAAACAATTATGCCGCACAAATGTTGCAGTGTTTGAGAGCTCATAATAAAAGCTAATGATTTTATATTTACATGATGAAATGCTCATAACTCTGTGATTATTCAGTTAGGAGAGCTGTAACTGTTTTAGCTGTACATCTGCAGTAAGCAGGATGCAGTCCAACACATCAATTATGCATGAAACATGATGATATTTGAGTTCCTTCTTACTGCGTCATGACGTATATGCTCATTAATCTTAGATATATTTTAACAGAAGATCCTCAGAGACGGATTTTCCACTTGTTATTTGAAAAAAAGGACACAAATTGAGTAACCACAAATGATTAACGACTACATATATCCTGAAACAGAAGTAGCTGTGTTTCAACAATTACATAAAATCAGATTGTTGGCATCGTTGGATTTTAAAGATGGAAATCTATATTTTTAAATGACTTATAGTGCAATATAAAGTACATTTCTTAAACTAATTTAAACCGCATATTTAGCATAACAAGCTAACATAAAACGCACAACTTTGTCTACACATGTAGGCAGGAAAATGTGCAAAGTCAACATTTTTCGATGTCACACTAAGCCAACGTCATGACAGTCTTTATCATAAAATATAAAGATTGCATTTGTTTTACATTACATATTTAGTGCATTCATTAAAGATGGAACAGAACATCGGCTAAAGTAAAGTAATATAAAGTAACATAATGTAAAGTAACATAATGTAAAGTAATGTAAGGTATAGTAATGTAAAGTAACATAACTTAAAGTAAAGTATTGTAAGGTAACGTAAAGTAACATAATGTAAAGTAATGTAACTTCAAGTAACATAACGTAAAGTAAAGTATTGTAAGGTAACGTAAAGTAACATAATGTAAAGTAATGTAACTTCAAGTAACATAACGTAAAGTAAAGTATTGTAAGGTAACGTAAAGTAACATAATGTAAAGTAATGTAAAGTTACATAATGTAAAGTTACATAATGTAAAGTAATGTAAAGTTAAATAACGTAAAGTTAAATAACGTAAAGTTAAATAACGTAAAGTTAAATAACGTAAAGTAACATAATGTTAAGTAAAGTAACATTACTTAATGTAACATAACATAAGGTAATGTAAAATAACGTAAAGTTACATAATGTACAGTAATGTAACTTCAAGTAACATAACGTTAAGTAAAGTAACATAATGTAAAGTAATGTAAAGTTACGTAACATAAAGTTACATAACGTAAAGTATTATAAAGCAAAGTAATGTAAAGTAACATAAGGTAATGTAAAGTAACATAATGTAAAGTAACATAATGTAAAGTAATGTAAAGTTAAATAACGTAAAGTTAAATAACGTAAAGTAACATAATGTTAAGTAAAGTAACATTACTTAATGTAACATAACATAAGGTAATGTAAAATAACGTAAAGTTACATAATGTAAAGTAATGTAAAGTTACATAATGTAAAGTTACATAACGTAAGTTAAGGTATTATAATGTAAAGCTATGTAAAGTAACATAGCATAAGGTAATGTAAAGTAACATAATGTAAAGTAATGTTAAGTTACATAACGTAAAGTTAAATAATGTAAAGTAACATAATGTTAAGTAAAGTAACATTACTTAAAGTAACATAACATAAGGTAACGTAAAATAACACAAAGTAACAATGTAAAGTAATGTAAAATAAGGTAAAGTAATGTAACGTAAAGTAATGTAAAGTAACATAATGTAAAGTAACATAATGTAAAGCAACGTAAAGTAATGTAACATTTTTAAATGCCACAGCCTCTAAATGGCGATACAATCATCCAGGATGCAGAGGTTGAGCTGTATTATTTATACCTTTACATCTGCAGCTTTGTTTTCTGTCCCCATCATTGAGACATCATCACATTTTACTGTATCTTCCACTCTATACTGTACTGTACCTGCAGTTATTGTTCTTACAGTGTGCCATCAGAGCCTGCAGCAGCTGTCCTCCCCTCAATAACGTCTCTGTGGGATTAATTCCCCGACGTCACACAGCAGGAGAGTATCTAATGTACTTGGATTACTTATTCAGTCCATACAGCTCGTCCAGTGTGTCACATGATGTGATGAGAACTGACGCAGCCCCTGTGTTGTGCCCTTTGGGATGTTTTGCTTCTCTCTGTAATCTTTGGAATAACATGTCAGATGGGTAAACATGAGCGAGCTGCATACAGAGTCCTGACATCATCATCATCATCATATAAGCAGATATGATTTTTAAAGCTGACCAAAATATAAAACTGTTTCCTCGTGAAGTCAGAAACATGAATGATCATTCCTGGACTTCTACAGCAGCTGATTTATAACAGAGAAAAGGTAGAAGTGGAGTGAAGCTGTAAAAAGTGAGATGAAGTCTGTTTGGGTTGATAACAACGATTAAGTTCTGTCTGTAGCCAAAAGGTGAACTTTGAACGTTTTTTACTGATCTCAACTTCCCTGATGTAAAACTGAGCCGACATAATGTCAAGTGGTCTAATTATTACTTACGGCAACATTATGTTATGTAAAATAAAGACAACGTAAAATAAAGTAATGTGGCACAACGTGACATAATGCAACACATCGTAATGTAACAGAATGTTAGGTACAGTAAGGTAAGGTAATGTACGTAAAGTAATGTTACGTAAAGTAATGTTACGTAAAGTAATGTTACATAAAGTAACGTAAATTAAAGTAACACGACGTAATGTAACGTAAAGTTATGTAAAGTAAAATAATGTAAGGTAACATAAATTTAAGTAATGTAAAGTAATGTAAAGTAAAGTAATGTAACCTAAAGTAATGTAACCTAAAGTAATGTAATGTAAAGTAAAGTAACGTAAAGTAACGTAAAGTAAAGTAACATAACGTAATCTAACGTTAAGTTATGTAAAGTAAATTAAAGTAAAGCAACGTAAAGTAACGTAAAGTAAAGTAACATAACGTAATCTAACGTAAAGTTATGTAAACTAAAATAAAGTAAAGTAACGTAAAGTAACATAACGTAATCTAACGTAAAGTTATGTAAAGTAAAATAAAGTAAAGTAACGTAACGTAAAGTAATGTAAAGTAAAGTAATGTAAAGTAAAGTAACGTAAAGTAATGTAAAGTAACAGAACGTAATCTAACGTAAAGTTATGTAAAGTAAAATAAAGTAAAGTAACGCAAAGTAACGTAAAGAAGTAATCTAACGTAAAGTTACGTAAAGTAAAATTATGTAAAGTAGTGTAAAGTAATGTAAAGAAACATGAAGAAACTTAATGTTATCTAATGTAAAATTACGTAAAGTAAAATTATGTAAAGTAGTGTCAAGTAATGTAAAGTAACATAAAGAAACATAATGTTATCTAACGTAGTTAAGTAAAGTAAAATAATGTAAAGTAAAGTAAAGTTAAGTAGTTTAAAGTAACATAACGTAAATTAACAATTTACAGTTACATAAAAAAACTTAACGTAAAGTAAGGTAACGTAAAGTAACATAAATTAAATTAAAATAACTTAACACAATGTAACATAACATCACAATGTAACATGACATTATGTTACATCATATTACATAACATATCATAAGGTCATATAATGTAACATTTTGTTACGTGACATCACTGCACGTTACATTTTCTTACATTATGCAATTACACAATATTACGTTGTGTTACAGTGTGTCACATTGTATTGCCTATTTCTACGTTATGTTACCTTATGTCAAGTTACATTAAGTTGCATTGTGTCACGTTACGCTGGGCTGTTAATGTGTGGGTAAACTAACATTACAGAACTCATGTATTCAAAATTTCTCTCTTGGTTTCTCCAATTCTTGCTGTTTGAAAACATCGACCACGTTTCTCTGTGTTTATAGAGTACGAGCTATTTAAGAATACTCCTGAGGGTATGAAAACATGTGGTATGATCCCTCTGCGTTACATCTTTACATCTAAGTAATCAAAGGACAACATTTAACCTGAAGTTTTAATCATTGAATCCTAATCAATTATCTAGAAGCACTGACTCAGTGCGTCAGATTAAACATGCCAACTTATTTTAAATATGTGGAAACAGCAGAAACATATTTTCAGTGTTCACCTCTCCACCACCTGTAAAACCGGCGCTTCCACACACTCGCTTAAATTAATTTCTTCTAACAAGGACCTCTCGTTAGGCGTGTACGTGTCTCCATCTGCTCGCCGCTTCGAACCTGCTCTCCGCTCCTGCTCCTGTGTTGAAGGGCTACTGTTGGAGAACAGAGCGCATATGGCGGCGTCTGGGAGAGACAGAAGCTCGGGGGTTTCAGAGAGAGAGAGGGGGGGAAAACCGGGTCCCATCCGGAGGCTCGTTTTTCTATATCTGAGCTCTGACATGATGCCTTAGGAGGACTAGCATCAAACCCTCACGGTCCTGAACGGCGCCCGTCTCTGTTAAAAAAACCGTGTTTACAATTTAATGACCTATTTGTGTTTGTTGTTTCCAGCTTCTTCCTTCTCTCCTCCCTGTCTCTCTCCCTCTGTATCCTTACCTCCCTAACATGCTCTGACAGCAAAAGGTCAATGCCCATTGGCTACATGGGGGGCATCTGAGTGATGTAAGGGGGGTTGTCTTGGTAACGTGCAAAGACCCGGTGAGGACACAGGTTGTTTTTTCTTTTTTTGGTGGCGAACACAGAGGAGGCCGCGATCAAAAGAACTCGGCAGGTGGAAGTGCACCGTGCACCGTGCAGCGGACTGAACGGCTGAACGCCTGAACGCCTGAGCGCCCGTGCGCCGCTTTAATAGACTGGCGGTTTGCTGGCCGCCGTGTGACTTGGAGGGTTTGCACTCGGACCAGTCACGCCAGAGAAGTAGATCTGCATACAGACAGTCGGTGGCGAGCAGCTCTGTTATGTCTGTGAGCCTGCATTCTGCTGAGCTTGGCTTCACATTAATAAAAGAGGGATTACCAAAGTCTGCAGGCTCCTCTTTGGCCCCTCTCCAGCCGAGAGCCCGAGCGCCGAGCGAGAGTTCACTCTCTTCTTCCTCATCCTTTCGCTCCCCCCCTTTCTTTTTCTTCCCCCTCTTCATCATTCTGCTCACGTTCAGTCCATTCAAAAAAGAGAGAGAGAAAAAAAAAACTCTCATCTGCCTTTCCTCCTGTCTGTCTCTGTTCCATTTCCCTCCACTCTCCCTCTAAGTACAGGAGGAAGGAAAAAAAATGCACCAAAACACAGATAAATTATTTAGATTTTTTTCCCCAAAGAGAGAGAAAAAAAAAGCTTGACTCTGCAGTTTAAAAGAAAGGAGGGAAGAAGAGAAAAAGGGGGGAGGGGGATGGAGGGGAGGAATAAAAATTGCATTAGATACAAGATTCTGCAATCAGTCGGCGATATGAAGAATTAATCTTATCTTTCACCGGCACACGCCGCCGAGTGGAGAGAGCGCCTCCAAAGACTTCCAGATGACAACGGGACAAATTCGCCTTTCCATTACGCCGCCATTCAGGCATTGTGGCGGCCGACACCCCGCGATAAGCCGGCGTATTGTCGCCGTTGACAATGTCATTACGGGACAGTAAACAAGCGGAGCAGAGCGGAGGGTTGGGATGAACCAGGGGGGGGGCGGGGCCAGAAGGTCACCAAGACAATCCGGAATGAAAGGATGCAAGACCTCCCAAAGGAGAGATAAGAGTCCTCTTCTCCTGCTTTCTCCTCCCTCTTCATCTATCTCCCCCTCTCTCTCTCTCTCTCTCCAAAGCCAAGGACGGGCATATGCTTAGAACAAAGCCCTGGCACTGCCGCGTAATCAACTCCTCTGTACTCCAACAGCAGCAACACAATCTTCCCTGGAGGTCATCCACAGGAAGAGGCTTAGGGAGGCAGGGCGGCTGCAGGATCCTGACTTTTAAGAGAGAGGGATTGAAGGCGCTCACCCGGCCTCCCTCTCTGCAAGCTTCAACTAAACATCACATGAATGAACAGACGTGGACTGAAAGAGACATCAGATCGAAGTCAAGCAAGTGTTTATGACTTCTCTGCACTCAGGGTCTTTGTTCCTTCTCTTAACTACGATCTGAACTTCTACTTTTCCTCAACTGCAGAGATTTGAGGTCCGAACTAACAATGCTGACTAAGTGCTCCATTACTAATTAGCTTCTCGAGCCCGCTGCTGCTAATTAGTTATTGTTGTGCATGTTTGCATACATTGCAAAAGACAGGAGAGTCTTTTGGGCCGACCGCAAGTTTCAAGTCTCGTTAAAGCCGGTCCGAGGTCCTTCAGGGCAAGTCCAATTACAAGTCTGCACAAACAAACTGAAAGTAATCTCTGAACGTTTTCATTTGGAGGAAAGGAAGTGTCGACAGAGCTCCAATGAAGACATCAAGCTCTTCCATGCAAGTAATTCAGGGAATGTGGCTTTGCAAGATCTGGGTAACTGTGTCACACTTGATTCCTAAGATGCCTCAAAACCTCCTCGTCAACCATCCCTAGCTGCAAGTCTTGAGCCCATGCACTCCTCACTGCAGTAAAGTGTCCAAACTGGGACAGGAAGTCAATTCAAGCCAGGTATTTTCTGGCGATATATGGTGGATGCAAAGTCTGTAATCTGCCAAAGACTGTGCACGAGTTTACTTGGACTGAAATATCCAGATCAGGTTTTTAAGCTTCCTGAGGTCCTTCAGGGCAAGTCCAATTACAAGTCTGCACAAACAAACTGGAAGTAATCTCTGTGGGCCGTGCACGAACGTTTTCATTTGGAGGAAAGGAAGTGTCGACAAAGCTCCAATGAAGACATCAAGCTCTTCCATGCAAGTAATTCAGGGAATGTGGCTTTGCAAGATCTGGGTAACTGTGTCACACTTGATTCCTAAGATGCCTCAAAACCTCCTCGTCAACCATCGCAGATGTCAAAGGTTATTCCGTCTCTCTGTACCCTAGCTGCAAGTCTTGAGCCCATGCACTCCTCACTGCAGTAAAGTGTCCAATCTGGGACAGGAAGTCAATTCAAGCCAGGTATTTTCTGGCGATATATGGTGGATGCAAAGTCTGTAATCTGCCAAAGACTGTGCATGAGTTTACTTGGACTGAAATATCCAGATCAGGTTTTTAAGCACAAATGTTTTCATTTGGAGGAGAGGAAGTGTCGACAGAGCTCCAATGAAGACATCAAGTCCTTCCATGCAAGTTACTCAGGGAATGTGGCTTTGCAAGATTTGGGGAACTGTGTCACTCCTAAGATGCCTCAAAACCTCCTCGTCAACCACTTTTGCATCCCAGGCGTTAAAGGTTCTTCCGTCTCTCTTTAATCTAGCTGCAAGTCTTGAGCCCATGCACTCCTCACTGCAGTAAGGTGTCCAAACTGGGACAGGAAGTAAATTCAAGCCAGGTATTTTCATGTGATACTTGTTGGATGCAAAGTCTGTAATCTGCCAAAGACTGTGCATGAGTTTACTTGGACTGAAATATCCAGATCAGGTTTTTAAGCTTCCTGAGGTCCTTCAGGGCAAGTCCAATTACAAGTCTGCACAAACAAACTGGAAGTAATCTCTGTCAGCCGTGCACGAACGTTTTCATTTGGAGGAGAGGAAGTGTCGACGGTGTTGCAATGAAGACATCAAGTCCTTCCATGCAAGTTACTCAGGGAATGTGGCTTGGGAAGATTTGGGGAACACTCCTAAGATGCCTCAAAACCTCCTCGTCAACCACTTTTGCATTGCAGGCGTTAAAGGTTCTTCTGTCTCTCTTTAATCTAGCTGCAAGTCTTGAGCCCATGCACTTCTCTTTGCAGTAAGGTGTCCAAACTGGGACAGGAAGTCAATTCAAGCCAGGTATTTTCATGTGATACTTGTTGGATGCAAAGTCTGTAATCTGCAGAAGACCGTGCATGAGTTTACTTGGACTTTAATATCCTAATCAGGTTTCTAGGCTTCTTGTTTTTGTGTTCCTGCATGCAAACATCCAAACCCAGTTTCAGAAACCAGGAAAAGCCTTCGTCTTAGTTTTGGAATCATCTACCAGTCAGGGTCCGGGAGGCAGACACCCTCTCTACTTTTAAGAGTAGGCTTCAAACTTTCCTTTTTGATAAAGCTTATAGTTAGAGCTGGATCAGGCTTGGACCAGGTCTTAGTTATGCTGCTATAGGCTTAGACCGACACACTGGGATCCTGTCTTTCCCTCTCTCTCCTCTCTCTGCCTGTCTCTCACTTTAACTCTTCCTGTCCCATTAAAGTTACTAACCATAGACCTTTCTGGAGTCCCTGAGCTCCCTGAGTCCTCCTGCTGTGGACGTTCCAGACTCCAGCGGCAACAGCCACTACTACTCGTCTCATCACTATCACTGCTCCCTCTCTCTCTATTACTCTCCTCTATCCCTCTTTCCAGACCAAACACGGTCGAGGAAGATGGCTGTCTAACATGAGTCTGGTTCTGCTGGAAGTTTCTGCCTGTTTTTAAGACCAGCTCTCAGTTATGCTGCTATAGGCTTAGACTGCCGGAGGAACTAACACACTGTGTCTTACTTTAACTCTTCCTGTCCCATTAAAGTTACTAACTATAGACCTTTCTGGAGTCCCTGAGCTCCCTTGTCTCGTAGGTTCCTCTGGATCTCTGCTGCTGTGGACGTTCTGGACTCCAGCTGCTACAACTACTACTATCCGTCTCCCCACTATCATCTCTCTCTCTCTCTTCATCTCCCTCTATCCCTCTCTCCAACACGGTCTCAGCAGATGTGTGTCTAACATGAGTCTGGTCCTGCTGGAGGTTTCTGCCTGTTAAAAGGAAGTTTGTCCTCTCCACTGTAACTTGCTAAATACTGCGAGGTGCAATGCTCATGGTGGATTAAGGTGGGGTCAGACTGAGTCTGATCCTGTCTTGGTGTTGGGTCTCTGTTCATAGTTTGACATAGAGTGGTCTAGACCTGCTCTGTTTGTTAAAACATCTTGAGATAACGTTTGTTGAGATTTGGCGCTACTTGAAGAACTCCAAAGGAGACCGGGATCCTGTGGCATGTAAACACCATACCTTGGTTTCTGCAGCTGCATGCTAGAGCCCACAACTCTTGGAGCTCCGCCTTCTTTCCTCGGACAACAATAATCATAATTCATCCGGCGTTTCAACATCTCCTGTGAATCAAACAACCTGCATCATATCCATCACGGGGATACATCACCCTGCATCTGACACATCATCCATACGCGCTCGCTCACAGCAGGCTGGTTGAGCACGGAGGTGGCAGGAGTGGTCCTGATCCATTTGCAGACATTAGCACGGGGAGATTAATTTGTCCCCCTTCCATTAGGCCGGGAGAGCAGTCGTCATGGCTGCTCAATTATCGCTTAACAAAAAAGAAAAAGTGCACAAACAAACAGAAACCAGGGCCGCTAATAAGCGCTGTGGAAGTGTGTGCATTGCTTCACATGGAGGCATGCATGTGCAGGAATGGTTGGAGGAGGAAGAGGAGGAGGAGGAGGAGTGTGGGGTCAGGTGTGACTGTTTCCCACTGCAGCTGATGGCTCATTAAAGGCGTTTCTTTGCATCCAACATTCAGACGTTCAGCACAGAGAGATGACGAGAGAGAACGAGGGATGAAGAGAGAAAGAGGTTGTTGTTGTTGTTGTTGTGTTTAGACGTGCAGTCTTCCTGCAGCTCTCTCCTCTTTTGTGAGGATTTCGACTTCATTAGAATTATAATGAACATCGGCGCGGCTTGCTGAAATATTTTTGGCTCCTTGTGAACGCAAATGAATCCACAAATCAATTCAAATCTGCCCATTATGGCTGTTTTTTCTCCGCTGGGTCGTATGACACATGCATAACAGGCCACAGGATATGCACACACACTGTATGTTCCCACAATGAGATGAAATTAGAGGATCATTTGTCATCATTCCAAACGACGTTACATATCGTAAAATCAATTCCAGATCCCAAACAGCATCGACGGGCTCGTGATGGCGTATTGATGCTGTGAGAAACACATCACAGAATCATGGTGCTGATGTTAACACTGCAAAGAAGTCATGTGCAATGTGTGTGTGTGTGTGTGAGTGTGTGTGTGTGTGTGTTTGGCTGTCGTGCTCCGCCGGTGTGATGATGTTGCTGTGTAGTGAGACTCGCTAATTGGCTCACCTGTCTCTCAGCCATCTGGAGCCTCTCAAAAAAAGTGGGGGGGGGGGAAAAAACAGAAACGTCACACCGACAGTGTTCCCCCAACATCACACACACACACACACACATAAAAAGGGTGTGTGTGTGTGTGTGTGGGGGGATAAAAACAGGAGAAAACAAATGTGGAAACGTGCAAACGAGCGAATGCAAATGAAAGTGAGGAGTACAAGCAAATCTAAAGATATTCTTCCTCCACGTCACCTTGTGTAATCTGAGTTTTTTTTATAGTAGTGATTTAATAAACTCAAATTATTCAGTGCGTTATGGTAATCACACAAACGCCTCAGAATTAACCTGATAATGATTAATTACAGCACAAACAAGCGTTCTGCAGCAGGAGGAAGGGCGAGAGAGAGAAGCAATCAGGACATGATGCTTTTTAACCATAATCACAAATAACACTTTCAAAATAAAAGCTGGGTTTGTTGCAGAGAAGCAACGAGGAGGACGACACACCCACGGATCCAGCTCCAGCTCCGGCTCCCCCTCTCCTCCCTTCCTCCCTCACCCTCCCTCCCCCCCTCGGAGAGCATCAGCTGGAAGAGAAAACACTCGACTTTCCCAGAAAACCCTGGGGCATGCACATGAGTGTGTGTGTGCATGTGTGTGTTGTTGGTTTACAGGCTGTGTTCTCAAAATAAAGAGAGGATGTGTAGCTGATATAAAAGTAGTTATTATTTTTATTCTACTGCTGCTGCTGCTGCTGCTGCTGCCATCTTTGGAGACACAGTTTGTCCTTTTTATTACTGTGTTATTATTATTAATTAATAATTAAAATATGTTTTAAATGACATGGTGATGAGTTATTAAAAAAAATCACACATGGGAAAAAATATATAAATATATGAGAATGGCATCTTTTTAAAAAATAATAGAATAATACTTATTTTTAGGGTTAAAAAGACTTATAATTTAAATTAAGCAATAAAATATATACTTAAAAAATGTGAAAAAAATTGAAATGATTAATTTACTATCCACTTTATTTATATAGTTATATATATATTATATATATATTGTATGTATTTATTTACTGTTGAGTGTTTTATTATTGCTATGTTGTGAGGTGACCGTAGGTGTCCAGAAAGGCGCCTGTAAATAAAGTGAATTATTATTATTATTATAGCAAATTTAAAAAAAACTATCAAGTTTAGCAAAGTGCTGCACAGTGAGGTAAAATAATTAAAACACACACAACATAAAACGCTGTCAGAAAATAAAACAGAATAAAATAAAAGAATCAAAATAAAACACTTTAAAAAATAGATTAAAAAAACACAAAAAAATAAAATAAATAGTAAAAAATAAATTAAATTAAATACAACTGTTATTATTATTTAGTCATTCAAATATAATATGACATTATGAGGGTATGAGTTATTAAAAAAATACACATGGTAAAAAAATATAAATTAGTAATAATATGAGAATGACATCTTTTAAAAAAAGAACAGAATAATACTTATTTTTAGGGTTAAAAAATAAATAGAATTTAAAATAAGTAGTAAAATATATTTTACAAATGTGAAAAAAATGTAATATTATAAAAAAATATAAAACATTATAAGGTTATGAGTTATTAAAAAATGACACATGGGAAAAATATAAAAAAATTAGTAAAACATAAAACACTGTCAGAAAATACAACAGAATCAAAATTAAACATGTAAAATAAATAGTAAAAAATAAATAAAATAAAATACAACTCTCACAGGGAGTGAAAATATGTTTTAAGACAGGATTTATAATTTACCTTATTGAAACAATAATATAAAGTACAATATACTACAGTGATAGAGTTTTTATTGTGAATTTGAACCCCTAACATGATGAGCAGGGTGTCAAAAATGTTTGAATTTTGCAGCAAATATTGATTTAGTCTGAGTTTGTGTCACCTTCTTTCACGTTTATCTCTCCTCCATTACTCTCTCATGTCCTGGCTTTCCCACCAAAACAAACTGATGTCAAATGAATCGCATCGTCCAATCAGAAGCAAGTATTTAACACAGCTGTGTAATAAGTAGTTAATTATAATACAGTTGAAATAGTGATCATAACAAATAATATGAAAGGACATGAAGTACATCTTGGATATAAAATATATAAAAAGGTAACAACAACTATTTCATCACAGCTTTTTAGGAATGATTTGAACCTAGAGAGCAATAATGTGTGTGTGTGTGTGTGTGTGTGTGTGTGTGTGTGTGTGTGTGTGTGTGTGTGTAACAGTTTTTATTCTCTCAGTACCCAATGTGTTCCAGGTCAATGATCTGAATCACACACAGAGAAGTAAGCCCCTCCTGAGCCACTGTATGTTCACCTGCCACCCTGAGTGTGTGTGTGTGTTTGTGTATATGTGTGTGTGTGTGTGTGTGTGTGTGTGTGTGTGTGTGTGTGTGTGTGTGTCACTCTGAAAGAAAGAAAGAAAGCCTTCCTGAGAGAGCAGAGTCACATTCAAGAAGAAGCAGAGGAACAAAAAGAAGTCTAAACGTCCATCCAGCTCTCTGCAGACACTCTCCCCCTCCCTTGTTTCCTCCCTCGTTCCCTCATTCCCTCCCTCCCTCCCTCCCTCCCTCCTCCCCCCCTCTGTCCCTCCCCGTCATTAGCAGCTCTTCATAATTCATGTGTTTGGATGAAAAATGGATGAACAGCGAGCATGACACCAGCGCAGCCTCCCACAATTAAAAACCCAGTGAGAGCCTCCATCCTGCTCGTCCTGCTGTGAGCGAGCGGAGGAGGGAGAGCGTCTCTCTAAAGGGCCGATCCATCACAGAGGAGAGATCTACCTCAC